>NC_080382.1:42301118-42601118 GCF_014773155.1 Arachis stenosperma
AATCACCGGTTTGGTTCCCGCCCCTGCTGGAATAGAATCCCTCTTTTGCGTCTGTCACTAAGCCCAGCAGGTTAGAGTTTGAAGCACGTCACAGTCATCCAGTCATTGAATCCTACTCAGAATACCACAGACAAGGTTAGACCTTCCGGATCCTCTTGAATGCCGCCATCAGTTCTAGCTTATACCACGAAGATTCCGATTAAAGAACCCAAGAGATAACTACTCAATCTAAGATAGAACAGAGGTGATTGTCAGGCACATGTTCATAGTTGAGAATGATGATGATTGTCACGGATCATCACATTCATCCGGATTAAGAACAAGTGTTATCTTAGAATCGAAGCAAGCATGATTGAATAAGAAACAGTAGTAATTGCATTAATCCATCAAGACACAGCAGAGCTCCTCACCCCCAACCATGGGGTTTAGAGGCTCATACTGTGGAAAGAAACGTGTACAAATGTTATGGGTCATAAGGTACGGATACAATGTCAAAAGATCCTATAAGTAGTAAACTAGTGTCCTAAGGTTTACAGAAATGAGTAAATGACAGAAAATCCACTTCCGGGCCCACTTGGTGTGTGCTTGGGCTGAGCAATGAAGGAATTTCGTGTAGAGACCTTTTCTGGAGTTAAACGCCAGCTTTCATGCCAGTTTGGCGTTTAACTCCAAATTTATTCCAGTTCCGGCGTTTAACGCTGAATTTCTGTAGGTGACTTTGAGCGCCAGTTTGGGCCATCAAATCTTGGGCAAAGTATGGACTATTATATATTGCTGGAAAGCCCAGGATGTCTACTTTCCAATTCCGTTGAGAGCGCGCCAATTGGGCTTCTGTAGCTCCAGAAAATCCACTTCGAGTGCAGGGAGGTCAGAATCCAACAGCATCTGCAGTCCTTTTCAGTCTCTGGATCAGATTTTTGCTCAGGACCCTCAATTTCAGTCAGAAAATACCTGAAATCACAGAAAAACACAAACTCATAGTAAAGTCCAGAAAAGTGAATTTTAATTAAAAACTAATAAAAATATACTAAAAACTAACTAAAAGATACCAAAAACCTACTAAAAATAATGCCAAAAAGCATACAAATTATCCGCTCATCAGTGTTCCAAGGATGATTGAGTCAACCTCATCCTTTCCAGTGTATAGGATTAAGAAATCAGCAGGGATGTAAAGGCCTTTGACCTTTACTAGCACGTCTTCTACCTGTCCATAAGCCTTTTTCATGGATTTGTTTGCCATCTCTAATGATAATGTGGTAGCCTGTACCTCAAAGATTCACATTTTCTCCATTACAGAGAGTGGCATTAAGTTTATGCCTGACCCCAGGTCACACAGAGCCTTCTCAAAGGTCATGGTGCCTATGGTACAGTGAATTAGGAATTTACCAGGATCCTGTTTCTTTTGAGGTAAAGTGTGCTGAACCCATGTATTTAGTTCATGAATGAGCAATGGAGGCTCATCCTCCCAAGTCTCATTACCAAATAGCTTGGCATTCAGCTTCATGATTGCTCCTAAATATTGGGCAACTTGCCCTTCAATAATGTCTTCATCTTCTTCAGAAGATGAATAGTCATAAGAGCTCATGAATGGTAAAAAGAGGTTCAATGGAATCTCTATAGTCTCTAGGTGAGCCTCAGATTCCTTAGGTTCCTCAATTGGGAACTCCTTTTTGTCCAGAGGACGTCCCAAGAGGTCTTCCTCACTGGGATTCACGTCCTCCTCCTCCTTTGTGCATTCGGCCACACCAAGTAAGGTTATGGCCTTGCACTCTCTTTTTGGTTTCTCCTCTGTATTGCTTGTGAGAGTACTAGGAGGAGTTTCAGTGACTCTTTTACTCAGCTGGCCCACTTGTGCCTCCAAATTTCTAATGGAGGACCTTGTTTCATTCATGAAACTTAAAGTGGCCTTAGATAGATTAGCGACTATGTTTGCTAAGCTAGAGGGGCTCTGCTTAAAATTCTCTGTCTGTTGCTGAGAAGATGTTGAAAAAGGCTTGTGATGAGCGGATAATTTATACGCTTTTTGGCATTGTTTTTAGGTAGTTTTTAGTAAGTTCAAGCTACTTTTAGGGATGTTTTCATTAGTTTTTATGTTAAATTCACATTTCTGGACTTTACTATGAGTTTGTGTGTTTTTCTGTGATTTCAGGTAATTTCTGGCTGAAATTGAGGGACTTGAGCAAAACTCTGAAAAAGGCTGACAAAAGGACTGCTGATGCTGTTGGATTCTGACCTCCCTGCACTCAAAATGGATTTTCTGGAGCTACAGAACTCCAAATGGCGCGCTCTCAACGGCGTTGGAAAGTAGACATCCAGGGCTTTCCTGCAATATATAATAGTCTATACTTTATTCGGAAATTGACGACGTAACTTGGCGTTGAACGCCAAGTACATGCTGCTGTCTGGAGTTAAACGCCAGAAAAACGTCATGATCCGGAGTTGAACGCCCAAAACACGTCATAACTCGGAGTTCAACTCCAAGAGATGCCTCAGCTCGTGGATTGATCAAGCTCAGCCCAAGCATACACCAAGTGGGCCCCGGAAGTGGATTTATGCATCAATTACTTACTCATGTAAACCCTAGTAGCTAGTCTAGTATATATAGGACCTCTTACTATTGTATTAGACATCTTTGGTCTCAGTTTTGTTTTATTCTTCATCCTAAGAGGCTATTGATCACATTTTAGGGGGCTGGCCATTCAGCCATGCTTGAACCTTTTACTTATGTATTTTCAACGGTGGAGTTTCTGCACACCATAGATTAAGGGTGTGGAGCTCTGCTGTACCTCAAGTATTAATGCAATTCTATTTTCTTTTATTCAAATCTCTCTTATTCTTATTCCAAGATATTCATTTGCACCCAAGAACATGATGAATGTGATGATTATATGACCCTCATTATCATTCTCACTTATGAACGCGCGTGATTGACAACCACTTCCGTTCTACATGCAACAGAGCTTGAATGTGTATCTCTTAGATTCCTCAACAGGATCTTCGTGGTATAAGCTAGATAGATGGCGGCATTTATGAGGATCCGGAAAGTCTCACCTTGTCTGTGGTATTCCGAGTAGGATCCTGGGAATCCGGAAAGTCTAACCTTGTCTGTGGTATTCCGAGTAGGATTCCGGTAATGAATGACTGTGACGTGCTTCAGACTCGCAAGTGCTGGGCGTTAGTGACAGACGCAAAAGAATCAAGGGATTCTATTCCAGTAGGCGCGGGAACCAACCAGTGATTAGCCGTGCTGTGACAGAGCGCGTGAGCGTAGTTTTCACTGCGAGGATGGGATGTAGCCTTCGGCCAGGTGATGCCTCCAGACGATTAGCCATGCGAGTGACAGCCGCAGAGGACCATTTTCCCGAGAGGATTGAAAGTAGCCATCGTCGAACGGTGAACCCCTATACACAGCTTGCCATGGAAAGGAGTAAGGAAAGTAGGCGTCCCTGAGCCATACAGCATCTCCATACGCTTATCTGAAATTCCCACCAATGAATCTGCATAAGTATTCTATCCCTTTTATTATTTCTATTTTATTATTAATTTTCGAAACCATAATTCAATTTAATCTGCCTAACTGAGATTTACAAGGTGACCATAGCTTGCTTCATACCAACAATCTCTGTGGGATCGCCCCTTACTCACGTAAGGTTTATTACTTGGACGACCCAGTACACTTGCTGGTTAGTTGAACGGAGTTGTGTCCACTCATGCCAATTTCAAATTCCATAATTTTACAAGGAGTGCAACTTAAAGAATAAGGATCACAATTTCGTCCACCAAGTTTTTGGCGCCGTTGCCGGGGAATGTTTGAATTATAATTACGTGCAACCACAGCACCAAGTTGATCCGGCAACAACACCAAGTTTTTGGCGCCGTTGCCGGGGATTGTTCGAGTATGGACAACTGACGGTTCATCTTGTTGCTCAGATTAGGTAATTTTCTTTTCAAAAATCTTTTTCAAAGTTTTTTCTTTTATTTTTCGTTCTCCCAAACTTTATTTTCAAAAAAAAAACTAATAAAAATCCAAAAAAAATTAGAAAATCATAAAAACCAAAAATATTTTGTGTTTCTTGTTTGAGTCTTGAGTCAATTTTTAAGTTTGGTGTCAATTGCATGCTTTAAAAAAATTTTCTTGCATTTTTCAAAATTTCATGCATTCATAATGTTCTTCATGATCTTCAAGTTGTTCTTGACAAGTCTTCTTGTTTGATCTTGATGATTTCTTGTTTTGTGTTGTTTGTTGTTTTTCATATGCATTTTTCGTTTGTTAGAGTCCATGCATTAAAGATTTCTAAGTTTGGTGTCTTGCATGTTTTCTTTGCATCAAAAATTTTTCAAAATTATGTTCTTGATGTTTCATCATGATCTTCAAAGTGTTCTTGGTGTTCATCTTGACATTCATAGTGTTCTTGCATGCATCTTGTGTTTTGATCCAAAATTTTCATGTTTTGGGTCATTTTTGTGTTTTTCTCTCTCATAATTAAAAAAATTCAAAAAAAAAATTATCTTTTCCTTATTTCCCTCCAAATTTTCGAAATTTTGGGTTGACTTGGTCAAAAATTTTTTAAAATTAGTTGTTTCTAACAAGTCAAGTCAAAATTTCAATTTTAAAAATCTTATCTTTTCAAAATCTTTTTTAAAATCATATCTTTTCATTTTTTTTATTTTTCGAAAAAAATTTTTCAAAAATATTTTTCAAAATATTTTCAAAATCTTTTTCTTATCTTTATATCATATTTTCGAAAATTCACTAATAATTAATGTGATTGATTCAAAAATTTGAAGTTTGTTACTTTCTTGTTAAGAAAGGTTCAATCTTTAAGTTCTAGAATCTTATCTTGTAGTTTCTTGTTAGTTAAGTCATTTTAAAAATTAAATCTTTTTCAAAATATCTTTTTCTTAAAAACTTTTATCTTATCTTTTTATCTTATCCTTCTCAAAATTTTATATTTTTCAAAATTTGATTTCAAAATATCTTATCTAACTTCTTATCTTCTTATCTTTTTAAATTTTGATTTCAAATCTTTTTCAATCAACTAACTAACTTCTTGTTTGTTTCTTATCTTTTTCAAAACCACCTAACTACTTCTCCCTCTCTAATTTTCGAAAATATCTCATCCCTTTTTCAAAAATTCTTTTTAATTAACTAATTGTTTCATGTTTTAATTTTAATTACATTTTATCTCTAATTTTTGAAAATCACTAACCCCTTTTTAAAATTATTTTCAAAATTCTCTTCCTCTTTTCTTCTTCTATTTAATTATTTAATTACTAACACTTCTCTTCACCTCTCTTCATCCAAAAATCCGAATTCTTCTTCATTCTTCTACTCCCTTCTTTTTCTACTAACATAAAGGAATCTCTATACTGTGACATAGAGGATTCCTCTTCTTTTCTTGTTTTCTTCTCTTTCATATGAGCAGGAACAAGGATAAAGGCACTCTTGTTGAAATTGATCCAGAACCTGAAAGGACTCTGAAGAGAAAATTAAGAGAAGCTAAATTACAACAATCCAGAAACAACCTTTCAGAAATTTTCAAACAAGAGAAGGAGATGGCAGCCGAAAATAATAATAATGCAAGGAGAATGCTTGGTGACTTCACAAAGCCAACGTCCAAGTTTGATGGAAGAAGCATCTCCATTCCTGCCATTGGAGCCAATAACTTTGAGCTAAAACCTCAGCTAGTTGCCTTAATGCAACAAAACTGCAAGTTTTATGGACTTCCATCTGAAGATCCTTATCAGTTTTTAACTGAGTTCTTGCAGATCTGTGAGACTGTAAAGACGAATGGAGTTGATCCTGAAGTCTACAGACTCATGCTTTTCCCTTTTGCTGTAAGAGACAGAGCTAGAATATGGTTGGATTCACAACCTAAGGATAGCCTGGACTCATGGGATAAGCTAGTCACTGCCTTCTTGGATAAATTCTTTCCACCTCAAAAGCTGAGCAAGCTGAGAGTGGATGTTCAAACCTTCAAACAAAAAGATGGTGAATCCCTCTATGAAGCTTGGGAAAGATACAAGCAACTGATCAAAAGATGTCCATCTGACATGTTTTCAGAATGGACCATATTAGATATATTCTATTATGGTCTCTCTGAATTTTTGAAAATGTCATTGGACCATTCTGCAGGTGGATCTATTCACCTGAAGAAAATGCCTGAAGAGGCTCAAGAACTCATTGACATGGTTGCAAACAACCAATTCATGTACACTTCTGATAGGAATTCCGTGAATAATGGGATACCTCAGAAGAAAGGAGTTCTTGAAATTGATGCTCTGAAGGCCTTATTGGCTCAGAACAAAGTGTTGACTCAACAGGTCAACATGATCTCTCAAAATCTGAATGGATGGCAACATGCATCCAACAGTACTAGAGAGGCAGCTTCTGAAGAAGCTTATGATCCTGAGAACCCTGCCATGGCAGAGGTTAATTACATGGGTGAACCTTATGGAAACACCTATAACTCATCATGGAGAAATCATCCAAATTTCTCATGGAAGGATCAACAAAAGCCTCAACAAGGCTTTAACAATGGTGGACGTAATAGGCAGGGCAATAGCAAGCCATATCCATCATCTTCTCAGCAACAGACAGAGAATTCTGAACAAAACACCTCTAATTTAGCCAATGTAGTCTCTGATCTGTCAAAGGCCACTTTCAGTTTCATGAGTGAAACAAGATCCTCCATTAGAAATCTGGAGGCACAAGTGGGCCAGCTGAGCAAGAAAGTCATTGAAACTCCTCCTAGTACTCTCCCAAGCAATACAGAAGAAAATCCAAAAGGAGAGTGCAAGGCCATTGACATAGTCAATATGGCCGAATGCACATGGGAGGAGGAGGACGAAAATCCTAGTGAGAAAGACCTCCTAGGACGTCCCTCAAGCAAGAAGGAGTTTCCTATTAAGGATCCAAAGGAATCTGAGGCTCATACAGAGACCATAGAGATTCCATTGAATCTCCTTCTGCCATTCATGAGCTCTGAAGACTATTCATCCTCTGAAGAGGATGAAGATGTGACTGGAGAGCAAGTTGCTCAATATTTAGGAGCCATCATGAAGCTGAATGCCAAGTTATTTGGTAATGAGACTTGGAAAAGTGAACCTCCCTTGCTCATTAATGAACTGGATACTTGGATTCAGAAAATTCTACCTCAAAAGAAACAAGATCCTGGCAAGTTCTTAATACCTTGTACCATAGGCACCATGATCTTTGAAAAAGCTCTGTGTGATCTGGGGTCAGGGATAAATCTAATGCCACTCTCTGTAATGGAGAAGCTGGGGATCATTGAGGTACAACCTGCCTTATTCTCATTACAACTGGCAGACAAGTCATTGAGACAAGCTTATAGAATAGTAGAGGACGTGTTAGTAAAGGTTGAAGGCCTTTACATCCCTGCTGATTTCATAATCTTAGACACTAGGAAGGAAGAGGATGATTGCATCATCCTTGGAAGACCTTTCCTAGCCACAGCAGGAGCTGTGATAGATGTCAACAGAGGTGAATTAATCCTTCAATTGAATGGGGACTACCTTGTGTTTAAGGTACATGGCCATCCCTCTGTGACAAAAGAGAGCAAGCATGAAGAGCTTCTCTCAGTTCAGAGTCAAGAAGAGCCAACACAGTCAAACTCTAAGTTTGGTGTTGTGAGGCCACAACCAAACTCTAAGCTTGGTGTTAAGATCCCATATCCAAACTCTAAGTTTGGTGTGGACAACTATACAATATTGACCTGACCACCTTGTGGCTCCATGAGAGCCACTGTCAAGCTACTGACATTAAAGAAGCGCTTGTTGGGAGGCAACCCAATTTTATTTATCTAATTTCTATTTTATACTATTTTATTATTATTTTGTGTTTTATTAGGTACATGATCATGAGGAGTCACGAAAAAATCATAAAAATTAAAAACAGAATCAAAAACAGCAGAAGAAAAAAATTCACACCCTAGAGGACGCACAGACTGGCGTTCAATGCCAGTAAGATGCATCTGGCTGGCGTTTAACGCCAGAACAGAGCACCATTCTGGCGATGAACGCCAGAAACAAGCAACATTCTGGCGCTGAACGCCAGGAATGTGCCCAGAGAGGAAAAACTGGCGCTGAACGCCAGTAACAAGCATGAAACTGGCGTTCAACGCCAGAAACATGCTTTACATGGGCGTTGAACGCCTAGAATGTGCACCAATGGGCGTTTAAACGCCAGAATGCTGCACAAAGGCATTTTACATGCCTATTTGGTGCAGGGATGGAATTCCTTGACACCTCAGGATCTGTGGACCCCACAGGATCACCTCAAGATCTGTGGACCCCACAAGATCCCCACCTAACATATTCCCACCTTACCTTTTAATCCTAATCACACTCTCCTAATCCAAACTCACTCTTCCCTATGTCACACTTCCCAACACCTTTCACCAATCACCTCAATTCCTCTTCCCAATTACCCCATTCACCACTCACATCCATCCACTCTTCCCCAAAAACCCCACCTACCTTCAAAAATTCAAACCAATTTCCCTCCCATCCCCACCCAAATGGCCGAACATACCTTCCCCCCTTTCCCTATAAATACCCTTCCATTCTACTTCATTTTCACACAACACAACCCCTCCTTCCTCACCTAAGCCGAACCTACCTCTCTCCCTCTCTACCATATTTTCTTCTTCTTCTTCTTCTTCTTCTCTTCTTTCTTTTATTGCTCGAGGGTGAGCAATATTTTAAGTTTGGTGTGGTAAAAGCATAAGCTTTTTTTTTTTGTTTTTCCATTACCAATGGCACCTAAGGCTGGAGTATCCTCTAGAAAAGGAAAAGGGAAGACAAAAGCTTCCACCTCCGAGTCATGGGAGATGGAAAGATTCATCTCCAAGAGCCATCAAGACCACTTCTATGATGTTGTGGCAAAAAAGAAAGTGATCCCTGAGGTCCCTTTCAAGCTCAAGAAAAATGAGTATCCGGAGATCCGACATGAAGTCCAAAGAAGAGGTTGGGAAGTCTTAACCAACCCCATGCAACAAGTCGGAATCTTAATGGTTCAAGAGTTCTATGCCAATGCATGGATCACTAGGAACCATGATCAAGGTATGAACCCGAGTCCAAAGAATTATCTCACAATGGTTCGGGGGAAATACTTGGATTTCAGTCCGGAAAATGTAAGGTTGGCGTTTCACTTGCCCATGATGCAAGGAGATGAACGCCCATACACTAGAAGGGTCAACTTTGATCAAAGGTTGGACCAAGTCCTTGTGGACATTTGTGTGGAAGGAGCTCAATGGAAGAGAGACTCCAAAGGCAAGCCAGTCCAACTAAGAAGACTGGACCTCAAGCCTATAGCTAGAGGATGGTTGGAGTTCATTCAACGCTCCATCATTCCTACTAGCAACCGATCTGAAGTTACTGTGGATCGGGCCATCATGATTCATGGCATCATGATTGGAGAGGAAGTAGAAGTTCATGAGGTCATCTCCAATGAAATCTAAAAAATAGCCGACAAGCCCTCACCCATGGCACGGTTAGCTTTCCCTCACCTTATTTGCCATCTATGTTACTCAGCTGGAGTTATCATAGAAGGAGATGTCTCCATTGAAGAAGACAAGCCCATCACCAAGAAGAGGATGGAGCAAGCAAGAGAAGCCCCTCACGGTTCTCAAGAGGTGCATGAGGAAACTCATCATCAAGAAATCCCTGAGATGCCTCAAGGGATGCACTTTCCTCCAAACAACTTTTGGGAGCAATTCAACACTTCTTTAGAAGGTTTGAGCCACAATGTTGAACAACTAAGGGTGGAACATCATGAGCACTCCATCATTCTCCATGAAATAAGAGAAGATCAAAGAGCAATGAGGGAGGAGCAACAAAGGCAAGGAAGGGACATAGAAGAGCTAAAGAACATCATTGGTCCTTCAAGAAGAAGACGCCACTAAGGTGGACTCATTCCTTGTTTTTATTTCTTTCTGTTTTTCGGTTTTTAATATTGTGTTTATCTATGTTTTGTGTCTTTATTTCATGATCATTAGTATGTAACCATGCCTTAAAGCTATGAATAAAATCCATTAATCCTTCACCTCTCTTAAAAGAAAAATGTTTTAATTCAAAAGAACAAGAAGTACATGAATTTCGAATTTATCCTTGAATTTAATTTAATTATATTGATGTGGTGACAATACTTTTGTTTTCTGAATGAATGCTTGAACAGTGCATATTTTTGATCTTGTTGTTATGAATGTTAAAATTGTTGGCTCTTGAAAGAATGATGAACAAAGAGAAATGTTATTGATGATCTGAGAAATCATGAAATTGATTCTTGAAGCAAGAAAAAGCAGTGAAAGGCGAAAAAAAAGGAAGGAGCAGTAGAAAAAGCCAATAGCCCTTAAAACCAAAAGGCAAGGGTAAAAAGGATCCAAGGCTTTGAGCATCAATGGATAGGAGGGCCCAAGGAAAAGCTGTCCAAGCGGCTAAATCAAGCTGTCCCTAACCATGTGCTTGTGTCATGAAGGTCCAAGTGAAAAGCTTGAGACTGAGTGGTTAAAGTCGTGATCCAAAGCAAAAGAGTGTGCTTAAGAGCTCTGGACACCACTAACTGGGGACTTTAGCAAAGCTAAGTCACAATCTGAAAAGGTTCACCCAGTTATGTGTCTGTGGCATTTATGTATCCGGTGGTAATACTGGAAAACAAAGTGCTTAGGGCCACGGCCAAGACTCATAAGTAGCTGTGTTCAAGAATCAACATGCTTAACTAGGAAAGTCAATAACATTATCCAAAATTCTAAGTTCCTAAAGAAGCCAATCATTCAGAACTTCAAAGGAAAAAGTGAGATGCCAAAACTGTTCAAAAGCAAAAAGCTACAAGTCCCGCTCATCTAATTATAATTAATATTCATTGATATTCTGGAATTTATAGTATATTCTCTTCTTTTTATCCTATTTGATTTTCAGTTGCTTGGGGACAAGCAACAATTTAAGTTTGGTGTTGTGATGAGCGGATAATTTATACGCTTTTTGGCATTGTTTTTAGGTAGTTTTTAGTAAGTTCAAGCTACTTTTAGGGATGTTTTCATTAGTTTTTATGTTAAATTCACATTTCTGGACTTTACAATGAGTTTGTGTGTTTTTCTGTGATTTCAGGTAATTTCTGGCTGAAATTGAGGGACTTGAGCAAAACTCTGAAAAAGGCTGACAAAAGGACTGCTGATGCTGTTGGATTCTGACCTCCCTGCACTCAAAATGGATTTTCTGGAGCTACAGAACTCCAAATGGCGCGCTCTCAACGGCGTTAGAAAGTAGACATCCAGGGCTTTCCAGCAATATATAATAGTCCATACTTTATTCGGAAATTGACGACGTAACTTGGCGTTGAACGCCAAGTACATGCTGCTGTCTGGAGTTAAACGCCAGAAAAACGTCATGATCCGGAGTTGAACGCCCAAAACACGTCATAACTCGGAGTTCAACTCCAAGAGAAGCCTCAGCTCGTGGATTGATCAAGCTCAGCCCAAGCATACACCAAGTGGGCCCCGGAAGTGGATTTATGCATCAATTACTTACTCATGTAAACCCTAGTAGCTAGTCTAGTATATATAGGACCTCTTACAATTGTATTAGACATCTTTGGTCTCAGTTTTGTTTTATTCTTCATCCTAAGAGGCTATTGATCACATTTTAGGGGGCTGGCCATTCGGCCATGCCTGAACCTTTTACTTATGTATTTTCAACGGTGGAGTTTCTGCACACCATAGATTAAGGGTGTGGAGCTCTGCTGTACCTCAAGTATTAATGCAATTCTATTTTCTTTTATTCAAATCTCTCTTATTCTTATTCCAAGATATTCATTCACACCCAACAACATGATGAATGTGATGATTATATGACCCTCATTATCATTCTCACTTATGAACGCGTGTGATTGACAACCACTTCCGTTCTACATGCAACAGAGCTTGAATGTGTATCTCTTAGATTCCTCAACAGGATCTTCGTGGTATAAGCTAGATAGATGGCGGCATTTATGAGGATCCGGAAAGTCTCACCTTGTCTGTGGTATTCCGAGTAGGATCCTGGGAATCCGGAAAGTCTAACCTTGTCTGTGGTATTCCGAGTAGGATTCCGGTAATGAATGACTGTGACGTGCTTCAGACTCGCAAGTGCTGGGCGTTAGTGACAGACGCAAAAGAATCAAGGGATTCTATTCCAGTAGGCGCGGGAACCAACCAGTGATTAGCCGTGCTGTGACAGAGCGCGTGAACGTAGTTTTCACTGCGAGGATGGGATGTAGCCTTCGGCCAGGTGATGCCTCCAGACGATTAGCCATGCGAGTGACAGCCGCAGAGGACCATTTTCCCGAGAGGATTGAAAGTAGCCATCGTCGAACGGTGAACCCCTATACACAGCTTGCCATGGAAAGGAGTAAGAAGGATTGAAGTGAAGCAGTAGGAAAGTAGGCGTCCCTGAGCCATACAGCATCTCCATACGCTTATCTGAAATTCCCACCAATGAATCTGCATAAGTATTCTATCCCTTTTATTATTTCTATTTTATTATTAATTTTCGAAACCATAATTCAATTTAATCTGCCTAACTGAGATTTACAAGGTGACCATAGCTTGCTTCATACCAACAATCTCTGTGGGATCGACCCTTACTCACGTAAGGTTTATTACTTGGACGACCCAGTACACTTGCTGGTTAGTTGAACGGAGTTGTGTCCACTCATGCCAATTTTAAATTCCATAATTTTAAAAGGAGTGCAACTTAAAGAATAAGGATCACAATTTCGTCCACCAGCTTGCTATTGCTAAACCTATTTCTTCCACCATTATTAAAGCCTTGTTGAGGCTTTTGTTAATCCTTCCATGAGAAATTTGGATCATTTCTCCATGAGGGATTATAGGTGTTTCCATAGGCTTCACCCATGTAACTCACCTCTGCCATTGTAGGGTTTTCAGGATCATAGGCTTTTTCTTCAGAAGATGCCTCTTTAGCACTGTTGGATGCATTTTGCAATCCATTCAAACTCTGAGAAATCATATTGACTTGCTGAGTCAACATTTTGTTCTGAGGCAATATGGCATTCAGAGCATCAATTTCAAGAACTCACTTCTTCTAAGGCGTCCCATTATTCACAGGATTCCTTTCAGAAGTGTACATGAACTGGTTATTTGCAACCATGTCAATGAGTTCCTAAGCTTCTGCAGGCATTTTCTTCATGTAAATAGATCCACCTGCAGAATGGTCCAATGACATCTTAGACAATTCAGATAGACCATCATAGAATATATCCAGGATTGTCCATTCTGAAAGTATGTCAGAAGGACACTTTTTGGTCAGTTGCTTGTATCTCTCCCAAGCTTCATAGAGGGATTCACCTTCTTTCTGTTTGAAGGTTTGAACATCCACTCTAAGTTTGGTCAGCTTTTGAGGAGGAAAGAACTTGGCTAAGAAAGTCGTGACCAGCTCTGTCTCTTACAGCAAAAGGGAAAAGCATAAGCCTGTAGACCTCGGGATCAACCCCATTGGTCTTAACAGTATCGCAGATCTGCAAAAATTCAGTTAAGAACTGAAAAGGATCTTCTGATGGAAGTCCATGAAACTTGTAATTCTGTTGCATCAGAGAAACTAATTGAGGCTTTAGCTCAAAGTTGTTTGCTCCAATGGCAGGGATTGAGATGCTTCTTCCATGGAAGTTAGAATTTGGTGCAGTAAAGTCACCAAGCATCTTCCTTGCACCTCCACCATTGTTATTGGGTTCGGCCATCTCTACTTCTTTTTCGAAAATTTCAGTAAAGTCCTCTTTAGAGTGTTGTGTTTTAGCTGCTCTTAGCTTCTTCTTCAGAGTCCTTTCAGGTTTCGGATCAGCTTCAACAAAAATGTTCTTATCCTTGCTCCTGCTCATGTAAAAAAGAAGAGAACAGAAAAGAAGAGGAATCCTCTATGTCACAGTATAAAGATTCCTTTATGTGAGTAGAAGAATAAGAATGAAGGAAGAAGAAGAAAAATTCGAACACAGAGAAGGGATGGGTTCGAATTTTGAGAAGAGAAGTGTTAGTAAATAAATAAAATAAATAGAAAGAGAGAGAGAGAAATTCAAAAATTAGAAGAAAAGAAAAGAAAAATATTTTTGTTTTTATTTTAATTTAAAGTTAAAATTTGAAAATTAAGAAAAGGGATAAAAATAAAAGTTAAAACAATTAGATAAATGAAAAGATTTTTTTTTTTTAAAAAGAGGAAGATGATTTTTGAAAATTAGAGAGAGAAAAGTAGTTAGGTGGCTTTGAAAAAGATAAGAAATAGTGAAACAAACAAAAAGTCAATTAGTTAATTGAAAAAGATTTGAAAATCAATTTTGAAAAGATAAGAAGTTAGAAAAGATTTTGAAATTGATTTTGAAAAAGATATGATTTGAAAAAGATATGTTTGAAAAGATATGATTGAAAAAATATGGTTGAAAAAGATTTGATTTTTAAAATTGATGACTTGACTAACAAGAAACTAAAAGATATGATTCTAGAATTTAAAGATTGAACCTTTCTTAACAAGAAAGTAACAAACTTCAACTTTTTGAATCAATCACATTAATTGTTAGTAAAGTTTTTGAAAATAAAAAAATAAGAAAAAGATTTTGAAAAACAATTTTTTTTAATTTTCAAAAATAATAAAAAAAAGAAAAAGATTTGATTTTTCAAAAAGATTTGAAAAGATAAAATTTTTTTTTTCAATTGAAATCTTGACTTGACTAACAAGAAACAACTAATTTTAAAAAAATTTGACTAAGTCAACCCAAAGATTTTGAAATTTATGAGTAAAATAAGGAAAAGATATTTTTTAATTTTTTTGAATTTTTAATGAGGAGAGGAAAAAACAACTAAATGACTCAAAACATAAAAATTATGAATCAAAACACATGATACATGCAAGAACACTTTGAATGTCAAGATGAACACCAAGAACAATTTAAAGATCATGATGAACATCAAGAACTTATTTTTGAAAAATTTTCAAGAAAAGAACAACATGCAAGACACCAAACTTAGAAATTTTTCATGCTTAGACACTATGAATGCAAAAATGCATATGAAAAACAAGAAAAGATACAAAACAAGAAAAATTAAAGATCAAACAAGGAAAATCATCAAGAACAACTTGAAGATCATGAAGAACACATGCATGAATTTTCAAAAATATGCAGAAATTTTAAAAACATGCAATTGACACCAAACTTAAAATTTGACACTAGATTCAAACAAGAAACACAAAATATTTTTTTGTTTTATGATTTTATTAATTTTTTTGGATTTTTCGAACTAAAACGAATCTTGGAATGGACAGTAAGTATCCGTAGAAAGGACTGGGCAAGGAGTTTGGATGATGCTTGGTGCACGAAATTGTGATCTCTAACAATGGTGCTCAACTTGGTATGCGCGTTTATAATCTCAGCACTTTCTTCACAGCTTCGCACAACTAACCAGCAAGTGCACTGGGTCGTCCAAGTAATAAACCTTACGTGAGTAAGGGTCGATCCCACGGAGATTGTCGGCTTGAAGCAAGCTATGGTCACCTTGTAAATCTCAGTCAGGCGGATTCAAAGGGTTATGGAGTTTTAATAATTAAAAGATAAATAGACAGAAAATAAAGATAGAGATACTTATGTAAATCATTGGTGGAAATTTCAGATAAGTGTATGGAGGTGCGTTATCCCTCTTGAATCTCTGCTTTCCTACTGCCTTCATCCAATCCTTCATACTCCTTTCTATGGCAAGCTGTATGTAGGGCATCACCGTTGTCAATGGCTACTTCCCATCCTCTCAGTGAAAAAGGTCCTCTACAGTTTCTCGCATGGCCTATCAGCTGTTGGTTCTCGATCGTGTAGGAATAGGATTTACTATCCTTTTACGTCTGTCACCACGCCCTACAGTCGGTAGTTTGAAACTCGCCACAGTCATCCCATCCCAGATCCTACTCAAAATACCACAGACAAGGTTTAGACTTTCCAGATCTCAAGAATGCCGCCAATGGATTCTAGCTTATACCACGAAGACTCTGATCTCACGGAATGGAAAGCTCTGTTGTTAGGAGAGGAAACCATGCGTCGTGGACCAGGAATCCAAGAGATACACACTCTAGCTTTCGCAAGTAGAACGAAAGTGTTGGTCAGGCACGCATTCATAAGTGAGAATGGTGATGAGTATCACGGATCATCACATTCATCTGGTTGAAGTGCGAATGAATATCTTACAATAAGAATAAGCATGAATTGAATAGAAACCATTTGTAATTGCATTAATATCAAGGAACAGCAGAGCTCCACACCTTAATCTATGGTGTGTAGAAACTCCACCGTTGAAAATACATAAGAACAAGGTCTAGGCATGGCCGAATGGCCAGCCTCCCCAAATGACATATGAATTCGAAAATAGGAAAAAGACCTAGATCTAAGGACTAGACGTCCAAAGATCCTAGCATGTCTAATACAATAGTAAAAGATCCTATTTATACTAGACTAGTTATTAGGGTTTACAGAAATAAGTAAATGATGCAGAAATCCACTTCTGGGCCCACTTAGTATGTGCTTGGGCTGAGCATTGAAGCTTTCACATGTAGAGGTCTTCCTTGGAGTTAAACGCCAGTTTGTAACTTGTTTCTAGCATTTAACTCTACTTTGCAACTTGTTTCTGGCCTTTAACGCCAGAATAGGGCAGAAAGCTGGCGTTAAACGCCAGTTTGCATCATTTAAACTCGGGCAAAGTATGAACTATTATATATTTCTGGAAAGCCCTCGATGTCTACTTTCCAACGCAGTTAAGAGCGCGCCATTTGGACTCCTGTAGCTCCAAAAATTCTATTTCAAGTGTAGGGAGGTCAGAATCCAACAGCATCAGCAGTCCTTTGTCAGCTTCTGAATCATATTTTTGCTCAAGTCCCTCAATTTCAAACAGAAAATACCTGAAATCACAGAAAAACACACAAACTCATAGTAAAGTCCAGAAATGTGAATTTTGCTTAAAAACTAATAAAAATATACTAAAAAGTAGCTAGATGCTACTAAAAACTATGTAAAAACAATGCCAAAAGCGTATAAATTATGCGGTCATCAATGCTCTATGGGCATACAGAACTGAATTCAAAACTCCTATAGGGACCTCCCCATACCAGCTTGTGTATGGAAAAGCCTGTCACCTACCAGTGGAACTGGAACACAAGGCCTACTGGGCAACCAGATTCCTAAACCTTGATGCCAAGTTAGCTGGAGAGAAAAGATTGCTCCAGTTGAATGAGCTAGAGGAATTCAGACTCAATGCTTTCGAAAATGCAAAAATTTACAAAGAGAAAGCAAAAAGGTGGCATGACAAGAAACTGTCATCCAAAGTCTTTGAGACAGGACAGAAGGTTCTACTGTTTAACTCTAGGCTCAGATTGTTCCCCGGAAACTAAAATCCCAGTGGAGGGGACCATATGTGATCACAAGTGTGTCAACATATGGATATGTAGAGCTTCAGGATGTTGACTCTGACAAAAAGTTCATTGTCAATGGACAAAGAGTCAAACATTATCTTGAAAGCAATATTGAGCAAGAATGCTCAAAATTGAGACTAGACTAAAGCTCAGTAAAAGTCCAGCTAAAGACAATAAAGAAGCGCTTGCTGGGAGGCAACCCAGTCATTAGCAAAGGTTCTTGTTATTTAAATAATAATTATAAGAGTTTGATATAAATTATCTTTAAGGTTGATTGTCCAAATGAAGAAGCTCACAGAGTTACAGAAGGATTCAGAGCACAAAGCAGAGAAAAAGAGCTCACTGGCTCGAAAATGCCAGTAGGAGGTATTTTGGGCGTTAAATGCCAGAATGGGTATCATTCTGGGTGTTTAACGCCAGTAAAGATACCTTTCTGGGCGTTAAATGCCAGAATGAGTACCATTCTGGGCGTTTAATGCCAGAATTGCAGCATCCTGGCGTTTAGAAAAATGCCCAGTGATAAAGGATTTTTGGTGTTTAACGCCAGCCAGGGTACTTGGCTGGGCGTCAAACGCCCAAAATGACCAACAATTGGGCGTTAAAACGCCATAATGGATACTATTCTGGGCGTTTAACGCCAGAACGGATAGGGGGAGGAGATTTTGTTTTCAATTTAAATATTTTAAAATTTTCACGTTTTAACTCAATTTTCTGCATAAATATGGTACGAATTTTCATCTATCAATTTCAATTTTCAAAAAAAAATTAATAATCTTCTAGATTCTTTTTAATATCCTTTCAAAATCTCTTTTAAATCTTTTCAAAAACTCATTTATCTTTTCTATTTCTTTCCAAATCTTTTCTAACTCATCATATCTTCTTTTAATCTTTAGAAACATCAACAAAAATTTATATTTAACTTCTTTATATCTTTTCCATATCTTTTGAATTTTAAAATCTCATCTTTTCATATCATGATTCATCTTTTACAAATCATATCTTCCTATCATATCTTTTTCAAAAATTTTCGAAACCCACCCCCGCTCTTTTAAATAAGTGTTCGGCCATCCCCATCCATCCACCATTCGAATCTATTCCTCTCCTTTACTTTCTTTTGCTTTAGGACAAGCAAACCTCTAAGTTTGGTGTGTTTTTTTGTGATCACTGAGCAAAAAACTCACCAAGATCATGGCACCTAAAGAAAAATAAACTACTCTAAGAGGCAAGAAAGAGAATAATCCAAAACCACTTTGGAATCAAGAGAGGTTCTTAACCAAAGAACATGCAAACCATTACAAAAAAATAATGGGTTTGAGGTCAGTGATCCCGGAAGTTATGTTCGATCTGAAAGAAGACGAATATTTGGAGATCCAAGAACAGATTCGAAACAGAGGATGGGAAATCCTAGCTAATCCTGAGACAAAGGTGGGAAGAATCATGGTCCATGAATTCAACTTAAATCTGTGGTTAACAGATAAGCAGAGAATGATAGGAATTGCCTTCTATACCTTTCAAACTATGGTCAGAGGGAAGATTATTTATTTCTACCATGACAAAATAAGAGAGTTCTTCAAGCTACCTCAACTACAAGATGATCCAAAATCCTTTAATAGGAAAATGGTGAGAGTAGATAAGCGTTTGGACCAAGTTCTAGAGAACATATGCCTCCTTGGAACTAAGTGGATAACCAACTCAAAAGGTGTCCCAAACCAACTCAAGAGAGGAGATCTCGAACCAGTCGCTAGGGGCTGGTTGGACTTCATTTGGCATTCTATACTGCCCACTAGCAACCGCTCTGAAGTCACTGTCAAAAGAGCAGTGATGATTCATTGCATTATGCTGGGAAACGAAGTGGAGATTCATCATCTGATTGCTTGTGATATTTACACAATTGCAAATAAGAACTCCACTGAAGCCAAATTGGCTTACCAAAGCTTAATCTCTCTGCTATGTAAAGTTGCTAGGGTAAAGATGGGAGTGGATGAGTTTATCTCAGTCAAGCATCCAATCACCAAAAAGTCAATGGAGGGACAACAAGTACACGAAAACTCCATCAAGAGGAGGGCGCAAAAGTTCCTCCCAGAAATCCTTCAAATTGACTACTGGACCCGCTTAGAAGCATCTGTCACCAAGCTGCAAGAAGCTATGGATCAAGTTCAGGAAGAACAGCAAAATCAAAATAGCATGCTCTGTAGGCTGCTTAAGGAACAAGAAAAGCAAGGGCGTGAGCTACAGGAGCTGAAGCGCCATAAGCTCCTCCTTGAGGGACCAGACACCCCACAGATTGAAGGAACATCCATCTCCCAAAATAAAGGTTGTTGAGTCCTAATCTTAAATCTGTGATAACTTTTATTATTAGAACCTATCTTAAGAATTACATAAGTATTAGTAATTAGGGTCTTTATTTTTATTTTTATTTTTATTATCCCCAAGTAAGCTATGATTTGTCTTCTCATCATCACTAAACATGAATAAAATAGTAGATTCTCTTTAGAGTAAAGAGGTAATTATTTCAAGTTTTCAGTAAGAAAAATTATAATTATTTTTATGTGGTGGCAACATTTTTTGTCTTCTGAATAAAAGCTTGAATAGTGCATGTTTTTGATAGTGAAGTTTATGAATGTTAAAATTGTTGGCTCTTGAAAGAATGATGAAAAGAAAGAGAATTATTATTGATAATATGAAAAATCATGAAATTGATTCTTGAAGCAAGAAAAAGCAGTGAAAAAGAAAAAAAAAGTAGCGAAAAAAAAGAGAAAAAGAAAAAGCAAGTAGAAAAAGCCAATAGCCCTTTAAACCAAAAGGCAATGGTAAAAAGGATCCAAGACTTTTAGCATTAATGGACAGGAGGGCCCAACGGAATAAAATCCTGGCCTAAGCGGCTAAATCAAGTTGTCCCTAACTATGTGCTTGTGTCATGAAGGTCTAAGTGAAAAGCTTGAGACTGGGTGGTTAAAGTCGTGATCTAAAGCAAAAGAGTGTGCTTAAGAACTCTGGACACCTCTAACTTTGGACTTTAGCAAAGTTGTGTCACAATCTGAAAGGTTCATCTAGTTATGTGTCTGTGGCATTTATGTATCCTATAGTACTACTGGAAAATAAGATGCTTAGGGTCACAGCCAAGACTTATAAAGTAGCTGTGTTCAAGAATCAACACATTAAACTAGGAGAATCAATAACACTATCCGAATTCTGAGTTCCTATGGATGCCAATCATTCTGAGCTTCAAAGGATAAATTGAGATGCCAAAACTGTTCAGGAGCAAAAAGCTACTAGTCCCGCTCATCTAATTAGAATCTGAGCTTCACTTAAAACTTTGAGATGTATTGCCTCTTGATCTTCTTTTTATCCTATTTTATTTATCTAGTTGCTTGAGGACAAGCAACAGTTTAAGTTTGGTGTTGTGATGAGCGGATATTTTATATACTTTTTGGTGGTATTTTCCTGTAGTTTTTAGTATGCTTTAGTTACTTTTTAGTATATTTTTATTAGTTTTTATGCAAAAATCACATTTCTGTATTTTACTACGAGTTTCTGTGTTTTTTTGTGATTTCAGGTATTTTCTGGCTGAAATTGAGGGACTTGAGCAAAAATCTAATTCAGAGGCTGAAAAAGGACTGTAGATGTTGTTGGATTCTGACCCTCCTGTACACGAAATAGATTTTTTGGAGCTACAGAAGCCCAATTGGCGCACTCTCAATTGCGTTGGAAAGTAGAGATCTTGGGCTTTCCAGCAATTGATAATAGTCCATACTTTTTCCGAGATTTGATAGTGCAAACTGGCATTTAAACGCCCCATTTTTACCCTTTTTCTGGCTTTAAACGCCAGAACTGGCATAAAAGCTGGAGTTAAACGCCCAAACTAGCACCAAAGCTGGTGTTTAACACCAGAAATAGCCTCTATACGTGAAAGCTTCAATGCTCAGCCCAAACACACACCACATGGACCTCGGAAGTGGATTTCTGCACTATCTATCTTAGTTTACCCATTTTTTGTAAACCTAGCCTGCTAGTTTAGTATAAAAACTACTTTCAGATATTCATTTTGTACCTCATGACATTTTACATCTGACTTTGTATCTTCTACGGCATGAGTCTCTAAACCCCATGGTTGGGGGTGAGGAGCTCTGCTGTGTCTCGATGGATTAATGCAATTATTTCTGTTTTCTATTCAATCACGCTTGTTTCTATTCTAAGATATTCATTCGCACTTCAACATGATGAATGTGATGATCCGTGACACTCATCACCATTCTCAACTTATGAACGCGTGCCTGACAACCACTTCCGTTCTACCTTAGATTGAATGTGTATCTCTTGGGTTCTTGGTTCACGAGTTTGATTTCCTCTTCTGACAACAGAGTGTTCAATTTCGTGAAACCAGAGTCTTCGTGGTATAAGCTAGAATCAATTGGTAGCACTCTTGAGATCTAAAAAGTCTAAACCTTGTCTGTGGTATTCCGAGTAGGATTTGGGAATGGGTGACTGTGACGAGCTTCAAAATCACAAACGTTGGGCGCAGTGACAGTGTGCAAAAGGATCAATGGATCCTATTCCAACACGAGTGAGAACCAAAAAATGATCAGCCATGCGGGAAACCATAGAGGACCATTTTCACTGAGAGGATGGATGGTAGCCATTGACAACGGTGATCCACCAACATACAGCTTGCTGCGTGCATGAAGAAGACAACAGAAGGAAAGCAGAGATTCAGAAGACAGAGCATCTCCAAAACCTCAACCTGTTCCTCATTACTGAATCACAAGTACTTTTTATTTCATGTTATTCATTCTTCATAAACAAAAATCATCTTTATCGTTAATCTCCTGACTAAGAGTTACACGATAACCATAGCTTGCTTCAAGCCGGCAATCTCCGTAGGATCGACCCTTACTCACGTAAGGTATTACTTGGACAACCCAGTGCACTTGCTGGTCAACTGTACGGAGTTGTGTATCACGATTTTGTGTACTAATGACATACTGATTTATTCCAAGATTGAAGAAGAGCATGCAGCACACTTGAAGACCATGTTGCAGATACTAAAGGAAAAGAAACTCTATACGAAACTGTATAAATGTGAATTCTGGAAGAAGGAGGTGAAGTTTCTGGGTTATGTGGTGAGTAAGCAAGGGATAGCAGTAGACCTATCTAAGGTAGAGGTGGTAACGAATTGGTGGCGACCAACCTCAGTTATTGAGATAAGGAGTTTTCTGGGATTAGCTGGCTACTACCGAAGATTCATCAAGGGCTTTTTGCAAATAGCTTTCTCATTGACAAGGTTAACTCAGAAAGACACGCCATTTGTTTGGACTCTTGAGTGTGAGGAGAGCTTTCAGGCGTTGAAACAAAAGTTGACCACTGCACCTGTATTGGTGATACCTGTGCCAAACGAGTCATTCGAGGTGTACTGCGATGCCTCACTGAAGGGTCTAGGGTGCTTTCTGATGCAGCACCGTAATGTGGTGGCATATGCCTCACGTCAGTTGAGACCTCATGAAGTTAATTACCCTACGCACGATTTGGAACTCGCTACGGTTGTGTTTGCACAAAAGGTATGGAGGCATTACCTCTATGGGGTTAAGCTCCAAATTTTCTCTGATCACAAGAGCTTGAAGTATCTCTTTGATCAGAAAGAACTTAATATGAGACAGAGAAGGTGGATGGAATTATTGAAGGACTACGACTTTGAGTTGAAGCAGGAAAGGCAAATGTAGTGGCAGATGCGTTAATTCGGAAGTCGTTGTATGCTGCTTGGATGATTGATGAGTTTCTAATTCACACCCCATTCAAAAATTTAGTGAATCAGTTCTTTTGGCAAGCACACCAAAGCTATCGCCAAGTAATAACCCAAAGTAGAGTGGGATCGTATCCACAGAGATTGGCAAATCCAAGCAGTTTTAATTGATTGATGAATTAGTCAAGCGGATCAATAAGATTGTGCAGTGTAGAATTGTAAATGGCATAAATGTAAATGACTAGAATATAAAGAAAAGCAATAAAGTGCATAATTAGAAATTGCAGAATGTAAAGTGATGAATCATAAATGACTTGAATGTAAATGGGAATGGGGAATTGCTGAATGTAAAATTAAGCTATAAAGAAATGGATAGATAAGAATGGGGGAATTCATTGAGATTGGGAGATGTCTCTTTGGATCAAATCTAGCTTATATCTTCTTCAATCATGCAACTCGTTGACCTCTTGGCAATCTTGATTGATTGAGCCCCAATCCCTTGGTGACTCAATCTCTCAGATCTTGATCAATAGCCAATTCCTTGGTCTAATTGCTCATGAAGAGAGATATGCTTGGTCCTTGATTATACCACACACCCTTGTAGGTCCAGGTAGAGGGGGGATTATATGTCACGTATCCCATCACCAAAACCCAGAATCTACTCAAGTGTGAGAAGGGATTTCAAGCATGGTTTTATGTTTCCTTTCCTAAGGTTCCCATGAAACGCAATTGCATTCAATCTCTTTCCCAAGATAATTGAACACTAAGCATTAAAAACGAAATTTCTTCTAGCAAATTAAGAGAAGATGAAGAGAAGAAGAATTTCACTACTATCAATCCATCAGGTACAACAGAGCTCCCTCTCTCAGTGAGAGGGAAGTCAGCTACTCATAGCTTGAAAATTACTCAAAAGTGGAGTTTAAAAGTGGATCTAGAACTAACTGCTTGACCCCTCTTCAATACTCTTTGGGGGTATTTATACTACTCCTAGTGAAAATAAAGAAATTACAAAAGTGAAAAAGGGAAAATTACATTTTGGAGGGAAAGAAAACACTCAATAAATGTGACTCCTTAGCTGGCGTGTGGCTGGCGCTTTATCGGCATGTCACGTGCCCTTCAAAGTGGCTTGGCGTGCCACGCTCAATACTTCAACTGGTACGCTCGTCCCTTGTCAACCTTGGCGTGCCACGCCTTCGAACTCAAGTGGCTCGCCATAGTGGCATTCTTGTGTTGGCGTGCCACGCCTTCGAGCTCAAGTGGCACGCCCTTTGATTTTTCCACTTCGTTTACCTCTGGAAACTTGAACTAGAGTGGCACGCCCAGGGTCTGTGGTGCACGAAATTGTGATCTCTAACAACGGCATTCAACTTGGTATGCGCATCTATAATCTCAGCACTTTCTTTACAACTTCGCATCACTAACCAGCAAGTGTACTCGGTCGTCCAAGTAATAAACCTTACGTGAGTAAGAGTCAATCCCACAGAGATTGTTGGTATGAAGCAAGCTATGGTCATCTTGTAGATCTCAGTCAGGCGAATTCAAATGGTTATAATGGTTTTCGAATATAAAAATAAATAAAGCATAAAATAAAGATAGAGATACTTATATAATTCATTGGTGGAAATTCCAGATAAGTGCATGAAGATGCTGTGTTCCTTTTGAATCTCTGCTTTTCTACTACTATATCCAATCATTCTTACTCCTTTCCATGGCAAGCTGTATGTAGGGTGTCACCGTTGTCAATGGCTACTTCTCATCCTCTTAGTGAAAATGGTCCTCTACGGTTTCCCGCATGGCTAATCAGTTGTTGGTTCTCGATCATGTCGGAATAGGATCCATTGATCCTTTTGCGTCTGTCACTACGCCCCACAGTCACGAGTTTGAACCTCATCACAGTTATTCAATCCCTGAATCCTACTCGGAATACCACAGACAATGTTTAGACTTTCCGGATTCTCAAGAATGCTGCCAATGGGTTCTAGCTTATACCACGAAGACTCTGATTTCACGGAATGGAAGGCTCGGTTGTCAGGCGAGGGCAACCATGCGTCGTGCATCTGGAATCCAAGAGATACACACTCTAGCTCTTGCTTGTAGAACGGAGGTGGTTGTCAGGCACGTGTTCATAAAGATGGATGATGATGAGTGTCACGGATCAACACATCCATCAGGTTGAAGTACGAGTGATATCTTAGAATAAAAATAAGCTTGAATTGAATAAAAGAACAATAGTAATTGCATTAATTCTCGAGGTACAGCAGAGCTCCACACCTTAATCTATGGTGTGTAGAAACTCCACCATTGAAAATACATAAGTGATAAAGGTGTTCATTGGTTCCGGCCCTAGAGATGGAACCAGGATAACCAAGACGACTAAAACAACAGTAAAAAGTTCTATTTATACTAAACTAGTTACTAGGGTTTACAGAAATAAGTCTAAGTGCAGAAATCCACTTTCGGGGCCCACTTTGGTGTGTGCTTGGGCTGAGCTTGAGCTTTACACATGCAGAGGCTTCTCTTGGAGTTAAACGCCAATTTGTAACGTGTTTTTGCCATTTAACTCTAGTTTGTGACGTGTTTCTGGCGTTTTACTCTAGAATGTAGCATGGAGCTGGCGTTGAATGCCCGTTTGCGTCATCTAAACTCGAATGAAGTATGAACTATCATATATTTCTGGAAAGCTCTGGATGTCTACTTGTCAACATAGTTGAGATCACGCCAAGTGGAGCTTTTTAGCTCCAGAAAATCCATTTCGAGTGCAGGGAGGTCAGAATCCAACAGTATCAGCAGTCCTTTGTCAGCCTGAATCAGATTTTTGCTCAGGTCCCTCAATTTTAGCCAGAAAATATCTGAAATCACAGAAAAATACACAAACTCATATTAAAGTCCAGAAATGTGAATTTTGCATAAAAACTAATAAAAACATCCATAAAAGTAGCTAGATCCTACTAAAAACTACCTAAAAATAATGCCAACAAAGCGTATAAATTATCCGCTCATCACAACACCAAACTTAAATTGTTGCTTGTCCCCAAGCACCTGAAAATTGAATAAGATAAAAAGAAGAGAATATACTATAAATCCCAAAACATCAATGAAGCTTAGTTCTAATTAGATGAGCGGGACTAGTAGCTTTTTTGCTTCTGAACAGTTTTGGCATCTCACTTCATCCTTTGAAATTTAGAATGATTGGCATCTATAGGAACTCAAAATTTAGATAGTGTCATTGATTCTCTTAGTTAAGTATTTTAATTCTTGAACACAGCTACTTTATGAGTCTTGGCTGTGGCCCTAAGCACTTTGTTTTCCAGTATTACCACCGGATACATAAATGCCACAGACATATGACTGGGTGAACCTTTTCAGATTGTGACTCAGCTTTGCTAAAGTCCCTAATTAGAGGTGTCCAGGGTTCTTAAGCACACTCTTTTGCTTTGGATCACGACTTTAACCACTCATTCTCAAGCTTTTTACTTGGACCTTCATGACACAAGCACATGGTTAAGGACAGCTTGATTTAGCCGCTTAGGCCTGGATTTATTTCCTTGGGCCCTCCTATCCATTGATGCTCAAAGCCTTGGATCATTTTTACCCTTTCCTTTTGGTTTTAAGGGATATTGGCTTTTTCTGCTTGCTTTTTCTTTTTCTTTTATTAAATTTTTTTTTGCCATTTTTTTTCTTCTTCTTTTTTTTGGCAAGCTTTTTATTCACTGCTTTTTCTTGCTTCAAGAATCAATTTTATAATTTTTCAGATCATCAATAACATTTCTCTTTTTCATCATTCTTTCAAGAGCCAACAATTTTAACATTCATAAACAACAAGATAAAAAATATTCACTGTTCAAGCATTCATTCAGAAAACAAAAAGTATTGTCACCACATCAATATAATTAAACTAATTTCAAGGATGAATTCGAAACTCATGTACTTCTTGTTCTTTTGTATTAAAAACATCTTTCATTTAAGAAAGGTGAAGGATTCAGGAATTATTCACAGCTTTAAGACATAGACACTAGACACTAATGATCATGTAGTAAAGACACAAAACATAGATAAACATGAAGCATAAAAATTGAAAAACAGAAAAATAAGAGCAAGGAGATTAAGGAATGAGTCCACCTTAGTGAGGGTGGTGTCTTCCTCTTGAAGAACCAATGGTGCTCTTTGAGCTCCTCTATGTCTCTTCCTTGCTTCTGTTGCTTGATCCCTAGTGATTTTGGTGCTCCTATCCTTAGTTGCTCCCAATAGTTGTGTGGAGGAAAATTTATCCCTTGAGGCATCTTAGGGATTTCTTGATGAGGTCCATGAGTGGGCTCTCTTGATGTGCAGTCAAATGCTCTATTACTAAGCTATGGACCCTTGAGATGAATCTCTCCATTTCCTATGACTCAGAGGTGGAAGCAATTGCCTTACCTTTCCTCTTTCTTGAGATTTCTCTGGCCTTAGGTGCCATCAATGGTTATGGAAAAACAAGAAAAGCTATGCTTTTACCACACCAAACTTAGAATGTTGCTCGCCTCGAGCAAAAGAAGAAAGAATAGAAGAAGAAGAAGAAGATATAGAGGAGAGGGAGAGATGTGTGGGTTTCGGCCAAGGGGGAGAATAGAGGGTTGTCTTGTGTGAAAATGAAGAAGGATAGAGGGCTTTATATAGTGGAGGGAGAGAGTAGTAGGTTCGGTCATTTGGGGTGTGTTTGGGTGGGAAAGAGATTTTGAATTTGAAGGTAGGTGGGGTTTATGGGGAAGAGTGGATGGATGTCAGTGGTGAAGGGGTAATTGGGAAGGGAGACTGAGGTGATTGGTGAATGATGTTTCGGAAGAGTGTTTTTGGATTGTGTGAAGAAGAGAGAAGGTGAGTTGAGGTAGGTGGGGATCCTGTGGGGTCCACAGATCTTGAGGTTATCCTGTGGGGTCCACAGATCCTGAAGTGTCAAGGATTTATCATCCCTGCACCAATTAGGCGTGTAAAACCTCCTCTGTATGCAATCCTGGCATTTAACGCCAGAATGAAGCTTGTTTCTGGCGTTAAATGCCCAAATGTAGCATGTTTCTGGCGTTTAACGCTAGCCTGATGCTTGTTGCTAGTGTTAAATGCCAGCTTTCCTCAGGGTGCAATCCTGGCATTTAAACGCCAGACTGCTGCTTATTTCTGGCGTTCAACGCCAGATTCATGCTCTGTTCTGGCGTTGAACGCCAGCCAGATGCGCCTAAACGCCAGTAAGCTCTTCCTCCAGGGTGTGCTGTTTCTTCTACTGTTTTTGATTCTGTTTTTAATTTTAGCAATTGTTTTGTAACTCCACATGATCATGAACCTAATAAAACATAAAAGAACAATAAAAATATAGATAAATAAAAATTGGGTTGCCTCCCAATAAGCGCTTCTTTAATGTCAATAGCTTGACGGTGAGCTCTCATGGAGCTTCACAGATGTTCAGAGCATGATGAGAGCCTCCCAACACCAAACTTAGAGTTTGAATGTAGGGGCTTCTCAACACCAAACTTAGAGTTTGGTTGTGGCCTCCCAACACCGAACTTAGAGTTTGATTGTGGGGGCTTTGCTTGACTCTGTATTGAGAGAAGCTTTTCATGCTTCCTCTCTGGTGGACGAAATTGTGATCCTCAAAGTTGGTCTCTTTGTACTTGTATGAAATTTAAATATTGGCTTTATCAAAAATACCCCAAAGAGATCATGGTATGATGAATTGGGATCTTAATAATCCCTAGTAATGGCACGTGTGATCACAACTTCGTTCAACTTAACCAGCAAGTGTACTGGGTCATCCAAGTAATACCTTACGTGAGTAAGGGTCGATCCCACAGAGATTGTTGGTATGAAGCAAGCTATGGTTACCTTGTAAATCTCAGTTAGGCAGATTAAATGGTTTATAATAAGTTCGAAAATAAATAATAAACAGAAAATAAAATAGGATAGAAATACTTATGTGAATCAAAAGTGGGAATTTTAGATAGGCGTATGGAGATGCTGTGCTCCTCTTGAATCTCTACTTTCTTATTACATTCATCCAATCCTTCTTACTCCTTTCCATGGCAAGTTGTATGTAGGGCATCACCGTTGTCAATGGCTACATCCCATTCTCTCAGTGAAAATGGTCCTATGCTCTGTCACAGCACGGCTAATCATCTGTCGGTTCTCAATCAGGTTGGAATAGAATCCATTGATTCTTTTGCGTCTATCACTAATGCCCAGCCTTCAGGAGTTTGAAGCTCGTCACAGTCATTCAATCCCAGAATCCTACTCGGAATACCACAGACAAGGTTAGACTTTCTGGATTCCCAGAATCCTACTCGGAATATCACAGACAAGGTTAGACTTTTTGGATCCCCATGAATGCTGCCATCTATCTAGCTTATACCACGAAGATTCTGTTGGGGAATCTAAGAGATATACGCCCGGCCTAAGGTAGAACGGAAGTGGTTGTCAGTCACGCGCGTTCATAGGTGAGACTGATGATGAGTGTCACGGATCATCACATTCATCAAGTTGAAGTGCAACGTATATCTTGGAATCAAGTTGAAGAGCTCTTAAGCACACTCTTTTTGCTTTGGATCACAACTTTAACTACTCAGTCTCAAGCTTTTCACTTGGACCTGCATGCCACAAGCACATGGTTAGGGACAGCTTAATTTAGCCGCTTAGGCCTGGATTTTATTTCCTTGGGCCCTCCTATCCATTGATGCTCAAAGCCTTGGATCCTTTTTACCCTTGCCTTTTGGTTTTAAGGGCTATTGGCTTTTTCTGCTTGCTTTTTCTTTTTCTTTCTATTTTTTCGCCATTTTTTTCTTTTTTTTTCGCAAGCTTATGTTCTTCACTGCTTTTTCTTGCTTCAAGAATCAATTTTATGATTTTTCAGATCATCAATAACATTTCTCTTTGTTCATCATTCTTTCAAGAGCCAACAGTTTTAACATTCATAAACAACAAAATCAAAATTTTGCACTGTTCAAGCATTCATTCAGAAAATAAAAGTATTGTCACCACATCAATATAATTAAACTAAATTCAAGGATAAATTCGAAATTCATGTACTTCTTGTTCTTTTGAATTAAAACATATTTCATTTAAGAGTGGTGAAGGATTAATGGATTCTATTCATAGCTTTAAGACATGGTTACTACATACTAATGATCATGGAGTAGAGACACAAAATATAGATAAACATAACATAGAAACCAAAAAACAGAAAGAAATAAGAACAAGGAATGAATCCACCTTAGTGGCGTCTTCTTCTTGAAGGACCAACAATGTCCTTAAGCTCTTCTATGTCCCTTCCTTGCCTTTGTTGCTCCTCCCTAATTGCTCTTTGATCTTCTCTTATTTCATGGAGAATGATGGAGTGCTCATGATGTTCCACCCTTAATTGTTCCACATTGTAGCTCAAATCTTCTAAGGAAGTGTTGAGTTGTTCCCAATAGTTGTTGGGAGGAAAGTGCATCCCTTGAGGCATTTTAGGGATTTCTTGATGATGAGCTTCCTCATGCATCTCTTGAGATCCGTTGGGGGTCTCTCTTGCTTGCTCCATCCACTTCTTGGTGATGGGCTTATCCTCTTCAATGGAGATATCTCCTTCTATGATAACTCCAGCTGAGTAACATAGATGGCAAATAAGGTGAGGAAAATCTAGCCTTGCCATGGTGAAGGGCTTTTCGGCTATTTTGTAGATTTCATTGGAGAAGATGACTTCATGAACTTCTACTTCCTCTCCAATCATGATGCTATGAATCATGATGGCCCGATCCACAGTAACTTCAGATCGGTTGCTAGTGGAAATGATGGAGCGTTGAATGAACTCCAATCATCCTCTAGCCACAGGCTTGAGGTCCAGTCTTCTTAGTTGAACTGGCTTGCCTTTGGAGTCTCTTTTCCAATAAGCTCTTTCCACACATATGTCCATTAGGACTTGGTCCAACCTTTGATTAAAGTTGACCCTTCTGGTGTAGGGGCATACATCTCCTTGCATCATGGGCAAGTGGAATGCCAACCTCACATTTTCCAGACTAAAATCTAAGTATTTTCCCCGAACCATTGTGAGATAATTCTTTGGGCTCGGGTTCATACTTTGATCATGGTTCTTAGTGATCCATGCATTGGCATAGAATTCTTGAACCATTAAGATTCTGACCTGTTGCATGGGGTTGGTTAGGACTTCCCAACCTCTTCTTCAGATCTCATGTCGGATCTCCGGATACTCATTTTTCTTGAGCTTGAAAGGGACCTCAGGGATCACCTTCTTCTTTGCCACAACATCATAGAAGTGGTCTTGATGGCTTTTGAAGATGAATCTTTCCATCTCCCATGACTCGGAGGTGGAAGCTTTTGTCTTCCCTTTTCCTTTTCTAGAGGATTCTCCGTCCTTAGGTGGCATTGATGGTACTGGAAAAAAAAACAAAAAGCTTATGCTTTGACCACACCAAACTTAAAATATTGCTCGCCCTCAAGCAAGAGAAGAAAGAAGAGAAGAAGAAGAAGAAAATATGGAGGAGAAGGGTGAATGTGTATTCGGCCAAGGGGGAGAAGAGAGGGTTGTGTTGTGTGAAAATGAAGTGGAATGGAGGGGTTTATATAGGAAAAGGGGAGAGGGTAGGTTCGGCCATTTTAGGGTGGGTTAGGGTGGGAAAGTGTTTTTTTTTTTTTTGAATTTTGAAGGTAGGTGGGGTTTATGGGGAAGAGTGGATGGATGTGAGTGGTGAAGAGGTGATGGGGAAGAGAGATTGAGGTGATTGGTGAAGGGTTTTGGGAAAGAGTGTTTATTGGGAGGAGAGATTCAGAGATTGAAGTTGTTGGGAAGTGTGACATGGGGAAGAGTGTTAGAGGATTAGGAGGTAAGGTGGGAATATGTTAAGTGGGGATCCCGTGGGGTCCACAGATCTTGAGGTGATCCTATGGGGTCCACAGATCCTTAGGTGATCCTATGGGGTCCACAGATCCGGAGGTGTCAAGGAATTACATCCCTGCACCAAATAGGCATGTAAAATCCCCTTGCATACCATTCTGGCGTTTAAACGCCGAGGTGATGCACGTTCTGGGCGTTCAACGCCCATGTGCAGCATGTTCTGGGCGTTCAACGCCCATGTTTCTGGCGTTGAACGCTAGTTCCATGCTTGTTACTGGCATTCAGCGCTAGCTTTTCTCAAGGCACATTCCTGGCGTTCAAACGCCAGAATGTTGCTTGTTTCTGGCGTTCAGCGCCAGATTCATGCTCTGTTCTGGCGTTGAACGCCAGGTAGATGCTCCTTACTGGCGTTGAACGCCAGTCTGTCCTTCCTCCAAGGTGTGATTTTTCTTCTGCTGTTTTTGATTCTGTTTTTAATTTTTATATTTTTTTCGTGACTCCATATGATCATGTACCTAATAAAACACAAAATAACAATAAAATAAAATAAAATAAAAATTAGATAAATAAAATTGGGTTGCCTCCCAACAAGCGCTTCTTTAATGTCAATAGCTTGACAGTGGGCTCTCATGGAGCCACAAGGTGATCAGGTCAATGTTGTATAGTCCTAACACCAAACTTAGAGTTTGGATATGGTGTCTTAACACCAAACTTAGAGTTTGGTTGTGGCCTCCCAACACCAAACTTAGAGTTTGACTGTGGGGGCTCTTCTTTACTCTGAACTGAGAGAAGCTCTTCATATTTACTCTCTTTTGTCACAAAGGGATGGCCATGTGCCTTAAACACAAGTTAGTCCCCATTCAATTGAAGGACTAATTCACCTCTATTAACGTCTATCACAGCTCCTGTTGTAGCTAGGAAAGGTCTTCCAAGGATGATGTATTCATCCTCTTCCTTCCTAGTGTCTAATATTATGAAATCAGCAGGGATGTAAAGGCCTTCAACATTTACTAACACGTCCTCTACTATTCCATAAGCTTGTATTAATGACTTGTCTGCCAATTGTAATGAGAACAAGGCAGGTTGTACCTCAATGATCCCCAGCTTCTCCATTACAGAGAGTGGCATTAGATTTATCCCTGACCCCAGATCACATAGAGCTTTTTCAAAGGTCATGGTGTCTATGGTACAAGGTATTAAGAACTTGCCAGGATCTTGTCTCTTTTGAGGTAAAATTTGCTGAATCCAGGTATCTAGTTCATTAATGAGCAAGGGAGGTTCACTTTCCCAAGTCTCATTACCAAACAACTTGGCATTCAGCTTCATGATAGCTCCTAAATATTGAGCAACTTGCTCTCCAGTCACATCTTCATCCTCCTCCTCAGAAGAATAGTCTTCAGAGCTCATTAATGGCAGAAGAAGATTTAATGAAATCTCTATGGTCTCTATATGAGCCTCAGATTCCTTTGGATCCTTAATAGGAAACTCCTTCTTGCTTGAGAGACGTCCCAGGAGGTCTTCCTCACTAGGATTTTCGTCCTTCTCCTCCCTTGTGCATTCGGCCATATTGATTACATCAATGGCCTTGCACTCTCCTTTTGGATTCTCTTCTGTATTGCTTGGGAGAATACTGGGAGGAGTTTCAATGACTTTCTTACTCAGCTGGCCCACTTGTGCCTCCAGATTTCTGATGGAGGATCTTGTTTCACTCATGAAACTGAAAGTGGCTTTTGACAGATCAGAGACTAGATTGGCTAAATTAGAAGTGCTTTGTTCAGAATTTTCTGTCTGTTGCTGAGAAGATGATGGAAAAGGCTTGCTATTGCTCAGCCTATTGCGTCCACCATTGTTAAAGCCTTGTTGAGGCTTTTATTGATCCTTCCATGAGAAATTTGGATGATTTCTTCATGATGAATTATAGGTGTTACCATAAGGTTCACCCATGTAATTAACCTCTGCCATTGCAGGGTTCTCAGGATCATAAGCTTCTTCAGAAGCTGCCTCTTTAGTATTGTTGGATGCATTTTGCCATCCATTCAGATTTTGAGAGATCATGTTGACTTGCTGAGTTAACACTTTGTTCTGAGCCAATGTGGCATTTATAGCATCAATTTCAAGAACTCCCTTCCTCTGAGGTGTCCCATTATTCACGGAATTTCTCTCAGAAGTGTACATGAATTGGTTATTTGCAACCATGTCAATGAGTTCTTGAGCTTCTGCAGGTGTTTTCTTTAGGTGAATGGATCCACCTGCCGAATGGTCCAATGACATTTTTGAAAACTCTGATAGACCATAATAGAATATATCTAATATGGTCCATTCTGAAAACATGTCAGATGGACACCTTTTGGTCAACTGCTTGTATCTTTCCCAAGCTTCATAGAGGGATTCACCATCTTTTTGTTTAAAGTTCTGAACATCCACTCTAAGCTTGCTCAGCTTTTGAGGAGGAAAGAATTTATCCAAGAAAGCCGTGACCAGCTTATCCCAAGAGTCCAGGCTATCCTTAGGTTGTGAATCCAACCATATTCTAGCTCTGTCTCTTACAGCAAAAGGGAAAAGCATGAGTCTGTAGACTTCAGGATCAACTCTATTCGTCTTAACAGTCTCACAAATCTGCAAGAATTCAGTTAAAAACTGGTAAGGATCTTCAGATGGAAGTCCATAAAACTTGCAGTTCTGTTACATTAAAGCAACTAGTTGAGGTTTCAGCTCAAAATTATTGGCTCCAATGGAAGGAATGGAGATGCTTCTTCCATCAAATTTGGACGTTGGTTTGGTAAAGTCACCAAGCATCCTTCTTGCATTATCATTATTGGGTTCGGCTGCCATCTCCTTCTCTTGTTTGAAAATTTCTGAAAGGTTACTTCTGGATTGTTGTAATTTAGCTTCTCTTAGTTTCCTCTTCAAAGTCCTTTCAGGTTCAGGATCAGCTTCAACAAGAGTGCTTTTGTCCTTATTCCTGCTCATATGAAAGAGAAGAAAACAAGAAAAGAAAGAGGAATCCTCTATGTCACAGTATAGAGATTCCTTTATGTTAGTAGAAAAAGAAAGGGGAGAAGAGTAAAGAAGAGTGGGTTCGGATATTTAGATGAAGAGAGGTGAAGAGAAGTGTTAGTAAATAAATAATTAAATAGAATAAGAGAGAAGAGATAGAAAATTCGAAAATAATTTTAAAAAGGGGTTAGTAATTTTTGAAAATTAGAGATAAGATAAGATTAAAATTTAAAACAAAAAAAAAAGAATTTTTGAAAAAGAGATGAGATATTTTTGAAAATTAGAGAGGAAAAAGTAGTTAGGTGGTTTTGAAAAAGATAAGAAACAAAAAAGTTAATTAGTTAGTTGAAAAAGATATTAAAATCAATTTTGAAAAGATAAGAAGATAAGAAGTTAGATAAGATATTTTGAAATCAAATTTTTGAAAAAGATAAAATTTTGAAAAGAAAGATATGATAAAAAGATAAGATAAGAAAATAAGATAGAAAAGGTGTGTTTTGAAAAAGATTTAATTTTTAAATTTAAAATTACTTACTTCACTAACAAGAAACTACAAGATAAGATTCTAGAACTTAAAGATTGAACCTTTCTTAACAAGAAAGTAACAAACTTCAAATTTTTGAACCAATCACATTAATTGTTAGCATATTTTCGAAAAATATGATATAAAAGATAAGAAAAAGATTTTGAAAAATAATTTTTTTAAAATTTTCAAAAATAAGAAAAAATGAAAAAGATATGATTTTTTGAAAAAGATTTTGAAAATATAAGATTTTTAAAATTGAAAAATTGACTTGACTTGTAAGAAACAACTAATTTTGAAAATTTTTGACTAAGTCAACTTCAAATTTTCGAAATTTTGAGAGAAAAAAGGAGAAGATATTTTTTTTGAATATTTTAATTATGAGAGAGAGAAACACAATTATGACCCAAAACATAAAAATTTTGGATCAAAACACATGATGCATGCAAGAACACTATGAATGTCAAGATGAACACCAAGAACACCTTGAAGATCATGATGAACATCAAGAACATAATTTTAAAAAATTTTTGATGCAAAGAAAACATGCAAGACACTAAACTTAGAAATCTTTAATGCATGGACTCTAACAAACAAAAAATGCATATGAAAAACAACAAATAACACAAAATAAGAAAACATCAAGATCAAACAAGAAGACTTGTCAAGAACAACTTGAAGATCATGAAGAACACTATGAATGCATAAATTTTTGAAAAACTGCAAGAAAAATTTTAAAGCATGCAATTGACACCAAACTTAAGAGTTGACTCAAGACTCAAACAAGAAACACAAAATATTTTTTTTATTTTTATGATTTTATGAATTTTTTTGGATTTTTATTAAAAATTTTTTTAAATATTTTTGGAAAAACGAAAAAGAAAAATTTTGAAAAAGTTTTTGAAAACAAAATTACCTAATCTGAGCAACAAGATGAACCGTCAGTTGTCCATACTTGAACAATCCCCGGCAACGGCGCCAAAAACTTGGTGGACGAAATTGTGATCCTCAAAGTTGGTCTCTTTGTACTTGTATGAAATTTAAATATTGGCTCTATCAAAAATACCCCAAAGAGATTATGGTATGATGAATTGGGATCTTAATAATCCCTGGTAATGGCACGTGTGATCACAACTCCGTTCAACTTAACCAGCAAGTGTACTGGGTCATCCAAGTAATACCTTACGTGAGTAAGGGTCGATCCCACAGAGATTGTTGGTATGAAGCAAGCTATGGTTACCTTGTAAATCTCAGTTAGGCAGATTAAATGGTTTATAATAAGTTCGAAAATAAATAATAAACAGAAAATAAAATAGGATAGAAATACTTATGTAAATCAAAAGTGGGAATTTCAGATAGGCGTATGGAGATGCTGTGCTCCTCTTGAATCTCTACTTTCTTATTACATCCATCCAATCCTTCTTACTCCTTTCCATGGCAAGCTGTATGTAGGGCATCACCGTTGTCAATGGCTACATCCCATCCTCCCAGTGAAAATGGTCCTATGCTCTGTCACAGCACGGCTAATCATCTGTCAGTTCTCAATCAGGTTGGAATAGAATCCCTTGATTCTTTTGCGTCTGTCACTAACGCCCAGCCTTCAGGAGTTTGAAGCTCGTCACAGTCATTCAATCCCAGAATCCTACTCGGAATACCACAGACAAGGTTAGACTTTCCGGATTCCCAGAATCCTACTCGGAATACCACAGACAAGGTTAGACTTTCCGGATCCCCATGAATGCTGCCATTTATCTAGCTTATACCACGAAGATTCTGTTGGGGAATCTAAGAGATATGCGCCCGGCCTAAGGTAGAACGGAAGTGGTTGTCAGTCACGCGCGTTCATAGGTGAGAATGATGATGAGTGTCACGGATCATCACATTCATCAAGTTGAAGTGAAACGTATATCTTGGAATAAGAGTAAAAGAGAATTGAATAGAAAATAATAGTAATTGTATTGAAACTTGAGGTACAGCAGAGCTCCACACCCTTAATCTATGGTGTGTAGAAACTCCACCGTTGAAAATACATAAGTGAAAGGATCAGGCATAGCCAAATGGCCAGCCCCCATGAAGGTGATCAAAAGACCGAATGGTCAAAAGATGACTAATACACTAGTAAAAAGTCTTATTTACACTAAACTAGCTACTAGGGTTTACAGAGGTAAGTAATTGATGCATAAATTCACTTCCGGGGCCCACTTGGTGTATGTTTGGGCTGAGCTTGATTTATCCACGAGATGAGGCTTCTATTGGAGTTGAACGCCAAGTTGTAACGTGTTTTGGGCGTTCAACTCCGGGTCGTGACGAGTTTCTGGCGTTTAACTCCAGACAGCAGCATGTACTTGGCGTTGAGCGCCACTTTACGTCGTCAATTCCCGAATAAAGTATGTACTATTATATATTGCTTGAAAGCGCTGGATCTCTACTTTCTAACGCCGTTAAGATCGTGCCATTTGGAGTTTTGTAGCTCCAGAAAATCCATTTTGAGTGCAGGGAGGTCAGATTCCAATAGCATCAGCAGTCCTTTTGTCAGCCTTTTTCAGAGTTTTGTTCAAGTCCCTCAATTTCAGCCAGAAATTACCTGAAATCATAGAAAAAAACACAAACTCATAGTAAAGTCCAGAAATGTGAATTTAACATAAAAACTAATGAAAACATCCCTAAAAGTAGCTTGAACTTACTAAAAACTACCTAAAAACAATGCTAAAAAGCGTATAAATTATCCGCTCATCACTCTCCATGGTTGCAGAGGAAGATCCTTGAGCTCTAAACACAATGTAATCCCCATTCAATTGAAGGACTAGTTCTCCTCTGTCAACATCAATTACAGCTCCTGCTGTGGCAAGGAAGGGTCTTCCAAGGATGATGCATTCATCCTCCTCCTTCCTAGTGTCTAAGATTATGAAATCAGCAGGGATGTAAAGGCCTTTAACCTTCACTAACACGTTCTCTACCAATCCATAAGCTTGTCTTATTGACTTGTCTATCATCTATAATGAGAATGTGGCAGCCTGTACCTCAAAGATCCCTAGTTTCTCCATTACAGAGAGTGGCATAAGATTTATACCTGACCCCAGGTCACACAGAGCTTTCTCAAATGTCATGGTGCCTATGGTATAGGTTATTAAGAATTTACCAGGATCTTGTTTCTTTTGAGGTAAAGTTTGCTGAACCCATGTATCTAGTTCACTAATGAGTAAGGGAGGTTCACCTTACCAAGTCTCATTACCAAACAACTTGGCATTTAGCTTCATGATGGCTCCTAGATATTGAGCAACTTGCTCTTCAGTTACATCTTCATCCTCTTCAGAGGAAAAATAGTTCTCAGAGCTCATGAATGGTAAAAGGAGGTTCAATGGAATCTCTATGGTCTCTTGGTGAGCCTCAGATTCCTTAGATTCCTCAGTTTGGAACTCCTTTTTGTTCAGAGGACGTCCCAGGAGGTCTTCCTCACTGGGATTCTCGTCCTTCTCCTCCTTTGTGCATTCGGCCATATTGATTATATCAATGGCCTTGCACTCTCCTTTTGGATTCTCTTCTGTATTGCTTGGGAGAATACTAGGAGGAATTTCAATGACTTTCTTACTCAGCTGGCCCACTTGTGCCTCCAAATTTCTAATGGAGGACCTTGTTTCATTCATGAAACTCAAGGTGGCCTTAGATAGATCAGAGACTATGTTTGCTAAGCTAGAGGGGCTCTACTCAAAATTCTCTGTTTGTTGCTGAGAAGATGATGCAAAAGGCTTGCTATTGCTAAACCTGTTTCTTCCACCATTATTAAAGCCTTGTTGAGGCTTTTGTTGATCCTTCCATGAGAAATTTGGATGATTTTTCCATGAGGGGTTATAGGTGTTGCCAAAGGCTTCACCCATGTAATTCACCTCTGCCATTGCAGGGTTCTCAGGATCATAAGCTTCTTCTTCAGAAGATGCTTCTTTAGTACTGTCGGATGCATTTTGCCATCCATTCAGACTTTGAGAAATCATGTTGACTTGATGAGTCAACATTTTATTCTGAGCCAATATGGCATTTAGAGCATCAATTTCAAGAACTCCCTTCTTCTGAGGCGTTCCATTACTTACAGGATTCCTCTCAGAAGTGTACATGAATTGGTTGTTTGCAACCATTTTAATAAGTTCTTGAGTTTCTGCAGGCGTTTTCTTTAGGTGAATGGATCCACCTAAAGAATGGTCCAGTGACATCTTAGATAACTCAGATAGACCATAATAGAATATATCTAAAATGGTCCACTCTGAAAGCATGTCAGAAGGATATTTTTTGGTCATCTGCTTGTATCTTTCCCAAGCTTCATAGAGGGATTCACCATCTTTTTGCTTAAAGGTCTGAACATCCACTCTAAGCTTGCTCAGCTTTTGAGGAGGAAAGAACTTGGCCAAGAAGGCCGTGTCCTGCTTATCCCAAGATTCTAGGCTATCTTTAGGTTGTGAGTCCAACTATGTTCTAGCCCTGTCTCTTATAGCAAAAAGGAAAATCATGAGCCTGTAGACTTCAGGATCTACTCCATTAGTCTTAACAATCTCATAGATCTATAAGAACTCAGTTAAAAACTGGTAGGGATCTTCTAATGGAAGTCCATGAAACTTGCAGTTCTGTTGCATTAGAGCAACTAGTTGAGGCTTCAGCTCAAAATTGTTTGCTCCAATTGCTGGGATTGAGATGCTTCTTCCATAAAAGTTGGACGTAGGTAAGGTATAATCACCAAGCATCCTCCTTGTGCCTCCGCCATTGTTATTGGATTCGGCCATGTCTCTCTCTTTTTCGACATTCTCTGTAAGGTTTTTTTCTGAATTGTTGTGCTTTAGCTTCTCTTAGCTTCTTCTTCAGAGTCCTTTCAGGTTCAGGATCTACTTCAACAAGAATTTCCTTGTCCTTGCTCCTGCTCATACGAAAAAGAAGAGAACAGAAAAGGAAGAGGAATCCTCTATGTCACAGTATAGAGATTCCTTTATATGAGCAGAAGAAGAAAAGAAATAGAAGAAGGATGAGAAAAATTCAAACACAGAGGAGAAGAGAGGGTTCGAATTTATAGATGAAGGGAAGTGTTAGTAATTGAATAAATAAATAGAAGAATATGAGAGAGAGAGAAATTCGAAAATTGTTTTTGAAAAAGAGTTAGTGATTTTCGAAAATTAAAAGAAGAATTAAAATTAAAATTTTGAAACAATTAGTTAATTAAAATAATTTTGAAAAAGAGTGAGAAATTTTTGAAAATTAGAGAGAGAAAAGTAGTTAGGTGGTTTTGAAAAAGATAAGAAACAAACAAAAAGTCAATTAGTTAGTTGAAAAAGATTTGAAAATCAATTTTGAAAAGATAAGAAGTTAATAAAGATTTTTGAAATTGTTTTTAAAAAAGATATGATTTGAAAAAGATATTTTGGAAAAAATTTGATTTTTAAAATTAAAATTGATTACTTGACTAACAAGAAACTAAAAGATATGACTCTAGAGCTTAAAGATTGAACCTTTCTTAACAAGAAAGTAACAAAGTTCAAATTTTTGAGTCAATCACATTAATTGTTAGTGAAGTTTTCAATTTTTGAAATAAGGATAAAAAAAGATTTTGAAAATAATTTTTAAAATTTTCAAAAATCATAAAAGAAAAATGAAAAAGATTTGATTTTTGAAAAAGATTTTGAAAAGATAGGATTTTTAAAATTGAAAATTTGACTTGACTTATAAGAAATAGCTAAGTTTTTTAAAAAAAATTTGACTAAGTTAACTCAAATTTTCGAAAATTATGAGCAAAATAACGAAAATATATTTTTTATTTTTGAATTTTTAATAAGGAGAGAAAAAAACACAAATATGACCCAAAACATGAAAATTTTGGATCAAAACGCAAGATGCATGCAAGAACACTATGAATGTCAAGATGAACACCAAGAACACTATGAAGATCAAGATGAACATCAAGACTTATTTTTGAAAATTTTTCAAGAGAAGAAAAACATGCAAGACACCAAACATAGAAATTTTTAATGCGTAAACACTATGAATGCAAAAATGCATATGAAAAACAACAAAAGACACAAAACAAGAAAATATGAAGATCAAACAAGAAGACTTACCAAGAACAACTTGAAGATCATGAAGAACATATGCAATGAATTTTCGAAAAATGCATAAATTTTTTTAAAACATGCAGTTGACACCAAACTTAAAAATTTACACTAGACTCAAACAAGAAATACAAAATATTTTTGGTTTTATGATTTTATTAAATTTTTTTCAAAAATTAAATTTTTTTTTGAGAAACCAAAAGAAAGAAATTTTTTTTTGAAAACTTTTTGAAAACTTTTTGGAAAACAGAATTACCTAATCTGAGCAACAAGATGAACCGTCAGTTGTCCAAACTCGAACAATCCTCGGCAACGGCGCCAAAAACTTGGTGCACGAAATTGTGATCTCTAACAACGGCATTCAACTTGGTATGCGCATCTATAATCTCAGCACTTTCTTCACAACTTCGCATCACTAACCAGCAAGTGTACTGGGTCGTCCAAGTAATAAACCTTACGTGAGTAAGGGTTGATCCCACAGAGACTGTTGGTATAAAGCAAGCTATGATCATCTTGTAGATCTCAGTCAGGCAGATTCAAATGGTTATAATGGTTTTTGAATATAAAAATAAATAAAGCATAAAATAAAGATAGAGATACTTTTATAATTCATTGGTGGGAATTCTAGATAAGTGCATGAAGATGCTGTGTTCCTTTTGAATTTCTGCTTTCCTACTGCTCCATCCAATCATTCTTACTCCTTTCCATGGCAAGATGTATGTAGGGTGTCACCGTTGTCAATGGCTACTTCCCATCCTCTCAGTGAAAATGGTCCTCTACGATTTCCCGCATGGCTAATCAGCTGTCGGAATAGGATCCATTGATCCTTTTGCCTCTGTCACTACGCCCTACACTCGTGAGTTTGAAGCTCGTCACAGTCATTCAATCCTGGAATCCTACTCGGAATACCACAAACAAGGTTTAGACTTTCCGGATTCTCAAGAATGCTGCCAATGGGTTCTAGCTTATACCACGAAGACTCTGATCTCACGGAATGGAAGGCTCGGTTGTTAGGTGAGGGCAACCATGCGTCGTGCATCAGGAATCCAAGAGATACACACTCTAGCTCTTGCTTGTAGAACGGAGGTGGTTGTCAGGCACGCGTTCATAAGGATGGATGGTGATGAGTGTCACGGATCATCACATCCATCAGGATGAAGTACGAGTGATATCTTAGAATAAAAATAAGCTTGAATTGAATAAAAGAACAATAGTAATTGCATTAATTCTCGAGGTACAGCAGAGCTCCACACCTTAATCTATGGTGTGTAGAAACTCCACCATTGAAAATACATAAGTGATAAAGGTGTTCATTGGTTTCGACCCCAGAGAGGGAACTAGGATAACGAAGACGACTAAAACAATAGTAAAAAGTTCTATTTATACTAAACTAGTTACTATGGTTTACAAAAATAAGTCTAAGTGCAGAGATCTACTTCCAGAGCCCACTTTGGTGTGTGCTTGGGCTGAGCTTGAGCTTTACACGTGCAGAGGCTTCTCTTGGAGTTAAACGCCAACTTGTAACGTGTTTTTGGCGTTTAACTCTGGTTTGTGACGTGTTTCTGGCGTTTTACTCCAGAATGCAGCATGGAGCTGGCGTTGAACGCCAGTTTGCGTCATTTAAAATTGAATGAAGTATAGACTATCATATATATCTGGAAAGCCCTGGATGTCTACTTTCCAACGCAGTTGAGAGCGTGCCATTTGGAGTTTCGTAGCTCCAGAAAATTCATTTCGAGTGCAGGGAGGTCAGAATCCAACAGCATCAGCAGTCCTTTGTCAGCTTGAATCAGATTTTTGCTCAGGTCCCTTAATTTCAGCCAGAAAATACCTGAAATCATAGAAAAACACACAAACTCATAGTAAAGTCTAGAAATTTGAATTTTGCATAAAAACTACTAAAAACAGCCCTAAAAGTAGCTAGATCCTACTAAAAACTACCTAAAAATAATGCCAAAAAGCGTATAAATTATCCGCTCATCAGCATGGCGTGCCACGCCCTTGTTATGTGCTTGGCTAAGCTTCTTTGGAAAGTTACACTAGCGTGGCACACCCTGGGTCTGGCGTGCCACGCCCCTTTGTGAGTGAGTGGTTCCTCTATTTGGCGTGCCACGCAACGAACTCAAGTGGCACGCCTAAGTGAAGAACAGTGCCACGCCCCAATGATGCTTTGGCCTCTGAATGACACTGGCGTGCCACGTCTGGTTTCTCAAGTGGCACGCCTAAGTGAAGAACAGTGATTGGCGTGCCACGCCTTCGATACCAAGTGGCACGCCCCATGTAATTGGGCCTCTTCTACCCTCTCTGGAAACATATACCAGCGTTCCACGCCTAAAGGTTGGCGTGCCACGCCCATGATCTTGTCTCGCTCCAGTAAGTGGCGTGCCACGCCTTGGCCTTTAAGTGGCACGCCAAAGTGACTTTTTGGAACTGGCGTGCCACGCCTTCGACACCAAGTGGCATGCGGAAGTGAGGTTGAGAGGTTGGCGTGCCACGCCTTTGACTTCAAGTGGCACGCCCAGTCTTCAATTGCCTTCAGCCCCTTCTCTGGATCATTGTACCAGTGTGCCACGCAATGCTACTCAAGTGGCACGCCGATGTATTTGTGCACTCTTCAAGCTTGGCGTGCCACGCCTGGGTCTTCAAGTGGCACGCTAAAGTGACTTTTTGGAGCTGGCGTGCCACGCCTTCGACACCAAGTGGCACGCCGTAGTGGAGGTTCTTCTTGAGATAGTGAGTTGGCGTGCCACGCCCCTTTTGATTCCTTTATTTTGCTCTCTGAAATTTTGTACTAGCGTGCCACGCCTAGTCCCTGGCATGCCACGCCCACATGCATGCTGGATCTCCCTTCTGGAATTTAGTACTGGCGTGCCACGCTTAGATCCTGGCGTGCCACGCCAGTGCATTTTTGTGGCGTTTTCCCCCAAGTGACACGTCAGTCTCACACGCCCAGCTTCTTGTTTGTCTTTTTCCCATTTTTGATACCTTTTTCTCCTGCAATTCAGCATAACTCATCTCAAAGTAGTGTACCATAATATTCATCAAATAATGCATGAATTATACTGATCAAATGAGATTTGTGCTCTTTTACGGTCTTCTTTATGCAAGAAAGAAGGGTAGATGATTCAAGTCATCACAACACCAAACTTAAGCTTTGCTTGTCCCAAGCAAATTAATGTGAGTAACCCTTTATATCTTGAGGCCTTGGCTTCGAAAGATTGCAGTACAACTAAGAGTAAAACTAAGTGCCTAACACATGTATGAATGTTTTAATTGTCATGGAAAGCTCTTAGATCCTTGAGGGTTCACTCAGGTATAGGCTTTAGGGGTCCTTTCTATTGATTGTCACCTTGAAGTAGTAAAGGTTGTTTTGCTTTCTTCACCACGACTCTAAGTGTTCTGTCTCAAGACAACCCTTTAATTAGGCTTTCAATTAGCACTCCCAAACTAGTTGGTTTTAGGGTACTGGGTGTTGAGACACCCCTAAGAATTTACTTGCCCAGGTCTCTTCTTGACACATTTTCACCACAAGCATATACTTGGATCATTAATTCTTTTTGAGCTTTTTAATGTTTCTTTTTCTTTTCTATCCCAGTAGTTAATACTCAGAGCCTTGGGTCTTTATTGCTTACTACTTCTTGGTTCTATGGATATTCAAGGAACACCCCTTAGTCTTCCCTTTGTTATACCTTCTAGGACTAGTTCTCTCCATGACTCATTTTCTTTTTAGTTCATCCAAGGTTCTACACTTAGCTTCTTGTTTCTTAGTTTCTTTGATGATCCCTCCTGGCCTTGGTCTCTCTTATTGTTTTTGCACAACTCACAGTAACTCTTATGAAGACAAGTTCTATTTTTATTTAAGTTGTAATGAAGACTTGAAATACATGGCATTTTCTTTCTTGAAAAAAATAGACTCATAAAGACTTCAAACAGGAATTGAAACTAAGCATAAAACATAAACTACCCTAACATGATTATTCAAGAAGTAAATAAAGCAAAGACTTAAACATAATTCAGAAATTGGAAAGTGTCAACCATGGGACTCAACAACCTTGAGCAGCATCATCTTTAGTTCATTGGTCCCTTTCTTTTGTCCTTCTTCTTGTGAGGGGATGAGCCACCTTCATCTGGCTTGGAGGAACCTTCTTGAGCCTTGGTGTCCTTGGGCTTGGGCTTCCAATATCCTAACCTCCTCATATAGGACTTTACATTCTCCTTCTGTTGGTATGCTATTTCTTCTTGCCTTGAGCTGAGTTCCTCCAATCTCTGCATATAGGTGGGGTAATTGGGGTTCATGTTAGCCATTGCGTTGCACAAGTAGCTCAACTTTGTTTGTGAACAGCAATCATATTCCACTCTGGCTACAGTCCTTGCTTCATAAAGGTGTCTGAATTCAGCAAGACTCCCCATTTGTTGTAATTGTCGCTCCAAAATCATTCCTAGGTTGCCTTGCATTTCTCTCCAGTTAATCTGATCTTGTTGTTCCTTGAGGTTCTCAAAGCCCCCTTGGAGTTGTTAAATGTTTTGGTTGACTTGGCTCCATTATTGTTCCTGAGCCTTCTTGAATTGGTTGACATCCTCCCTCAAGTGGTGTAGATCTCCCCTCATTTGGTGTACATCTCCTTGCATTTGCTCCCAATTGAATCCCTCTGGAAATTGTTGATATTAGTAGTGTGGTGGTGGTTGAAGTGCTAGAAAGTGAGGTTTTCCTTTTGCCTCCCCCTCTTCTTGTTGTTGTTGTGGTTCATGAGCATGGGCTCTTCGTTCTCTAGCTCTGTTGAGTGGGTAGACAGCCACAACTTTTGCCATCTTCTTGGCAGTGATGAACTTGTCTCGCTTCACAATCACCTCATCAATGATCTTTTCAACTCCAGCCTCATCACACAGCCTTTGTATGATGCTAAGGAATGCCAACCTTATGTTGTCACTGGTGCTTTTCAGTACTTTGTTGATGTTGTTGGCAATCATCTCCCCCACATTGATGTTCTCTCCTTACATGATGTTGTAGATGAGCACAACTCTCTCCTTGGTCACCTCTGAAGTGTTGGATGTGGGGATTAGGGACCTCCTCAAAAATTCTAGCCACCCTATAGCTTGGGGGCTCAAATCTCTTCTCCTCAATTGGTTAGATATCCCATCCTTGTCGTTTATCCACTGCACATTCATCACACATATTTCGCTCAAAATCTCCTCAAACCCAGGGTCTTGTTGCTTCATTCTCTCTTTATTGCTCTGAGTGGAGCTTGTCCTCTTTACCATTAGCATTATTTCTATGCTAGAGGGGCTATAGTCAATGGATTTCCCCCTCACATAGCTAATGTAGCCATATTATTACCCTGGTTGAGGTACCGCGTTGGCATAGAACTCCCTCACCAAGCTTTCTACCACTTTCCTTGGTGGGTTGCATAGGAGTGACCAACCCCTCTATTCAATCTCAATGTTGATCTCAATGTGCTCATTCCTCCCTAGTTGGAATCCAACTTCTGGAATGATTTCTCTCTCACTCACCCAACCATAAAATTGGTTTTGGTTGAATGCGGAGAGGAACTTGTAGGTATTGAAAGAGCTTGAAGATCCAGAGGTTGGTTCCCTGGTTCTTCTTTTCTTTGAGGCTGAGCTTTTTGGTGGTGCTATTAGGTTGGGAGAGTGTGAAAAAAGGGGGTTGAAAGAAAGAGAAGGAAAAACAAGGTTTTACTCCAACACCAAACTTAGGACTTGATTGTCCCAATCAAGAAAAAGAAAGAAAATAGAGGATAGTAGAAAATGAAAGAAGATGCAAAGGTTAGTGTTGTAGGGGTTGTTGAAGTGGGAGAGGAGATGGGGAGTGAGGCTTTTATAATGGGTGAATGATGTGGTTTGAAGGTGGGAAATAAAAGGGATTAAATATTTTCCCACTTTGGGAAGTGGCACCTAGCGTGGGAAGAGGCGCCAACTCTTTTCTCACCGTGTCTTCTGCATGTGTTGATGATGCAAGGGCATCTTGGCCAGTTTCACTGACCTTTTCTTTACTATTTTTAGGGTAGTTTCATGCATTTCCTTAGGAAATAAGCTAGTTTTGGGTAGATATTCACTTACACCTTGATTCAAGCATACATTGTGCATTTTACATGATTTCATGAGGATTTTGCATGAATTTAGTGGCAAATGGTATGTTGCATTACCCATGACTTGGACTAGAACTTTGATGCACTCTATTGCTTGATTTCAGGACCAAAGGAAGAAAGGAGGAACCACTTAGCAGTCACGTTAATCTAATTAACGTAGCCACTAACGTGGAATGGGAGGTAACCTGCAAAGTTAATGAGAAAAGTGATTGCCAATAACGCTCTCGAAGCCATCATTGCCCACGTTAAAAGTCACGTTAACTAAGTTAACGTGAGCTCTAACGTGAAGGAAGGACTTTGAGCCAACGTTAGTGACACTTAACATTATCACTAACGTTGGCCAATGATCATAAGTGGCCACGTTAGAGTCCACGTTAACTTGGTTAACGTGGCCTCTAACGTCAATAAGGGGAAAGAAGCCAACGTTAGTGATGTTCAACATTGTCACTAACGTTGGCCTAAGGTGCAATGTGCCACGTTAACTTGGTTAACGTGGGAGTTAACGTGAGAGGCAAGAATGGTCGATAACGTTAGTGACACCCAACATTGTCACTAACGTTGGAAGCAACCACAAAACCCCAAGGAGCCACGTTAACTTCTACGTTAACATAGTTAACGTGGAAGCTAACGGCAATGAGTGAAAGATGAGCCAACGTTAGTGACACTCAACATTGTCACTAACGTTGGAAATGGTTTGCAAAGCCACGTTAGAAGCCACGTTAACTTAGTTAACGTGGACTCTAACGAGAATAGGGGCATATTGGAACGTTAGTGACAATGTTGAGTGTCACTAACGTTCTCGAAGATTGGCACACCTACGTTACAAGAGCCACGTTAACTAAGTTAACGTGGACTCTAACGTAGGAAAGGGAGAGGCTCTCGACGTTATTGGGAAAGTTGAGTCCCAATAACGTGTGCGAAGGACAAAAAGGCAACGTTAGTGGCAACGTTTGTGCCACTAACGTTGAAGTTAACGTGGCCTTTACTTGGGTAAGAAACATTAGTGAAAAAGTTGAATGACACTAACGTTTTCGAACGTTTTCAAACCCATTTTCTCACTGAATGTTAACACCTCTAACGTCTTGAGCTAAAGTTTCTGCCCACTTCACACTTTCTCTCTGCAAGTAAAACCAAGCCCAAATAAAGAAAAGAACTGCTTCAAACTCAAGATCCAAAGGCCCAAGACTTGAAGAACCAACTAGAAGCTGAGAAGAGTAGTATATATAGGAGTAGCTTTGAATTATTAGAGAGTACAAGAGGTTGAAGGGAGAGCACTACTCTCTGTATTTTACTCTGCTTTTCTAGTTCATTGATGTATTCTCCATCTTTGTTTTCATTTTCTAGAGCTATGAACAACTAAACCCCTTTCATTGGGTTAGGGAGCTCTGTTGTAATTTGATGGATCAATACTAGTTTTCATTATTCCTCTTCTCTCTTTTCTCTTGATTTTACTTGAAAGCTTTCGATCTTCATCCCATTGGGTAGTTATCTTGGAAAAGGAGCTATTCAAACTTGGATCTCTTCTGAGCCTTGAAAGAGGAATGAAGAGATCAAGCTAGAAATGCTTTCTCATGCTGGACCAAATTGGGTTTGGATGGATATGTGACTATAATCCTCTCAATACTTGATTTGGGAAATGCATGTGGTATAATCAGTGACCACACTTCATCTCTTCTCATGAGCAATTGACCAAGGAATTGGCTATTGATCAAGATTTGAGAGATTAAATTGCAAGAAATTGTAATTCAATCAATTAAGATTGCCAAGGAGATCAATGAGTGCATTGATTGAGGAAGAGATGAAAATGACTTGATCCGGAGAGTTGCAACATCTCCTATGCCCAATGAACTCCCCAAATTCTGATCTAACCCATTCTCTTTAATTTCTGCGTTTATGTTCATGAGCAAACACCCCATTCCCATTTACAATTCTGCAATTTAATTTCAGTCATCTAATTCCAGCTCTTTAATTCTAGCATTTACTTTTCATGTTATTTACATTACTGCCATTTTATTTTCTGCAACTCTCAACCCAAATTCTGAATTAGCTCAACTAGAACATTCTTCTAATTAAAGTTGCTTGATCAATCAATCCCTGTGGGATTCGACCTCACTCTATTGTGAGTTTTTACTTGACGACAAATTCGGTACACTTGCCGAAGGAAATTTGTTGAGAGACAATTTCCACCTGCTTCAGTTGAGTTCCAAAGTGCAAGTACACTTTGACTTCCTTGTTTTGTGAGTTGTTTACTATTCCGTGGGTTACCTGAAACTGTAGGACGATCTCGGACGAGATCTTCGGTGTTGGTCGGAGCCGATGTGTCTGGCAGGTGTACAGCGGCCGGAGCTGGTGTGTCCGACTTGTTGGACTTGGTGGTGGTGCTGATCCTTCGTCCCCGGAGGGTGGGGGTACCTGCAAGGGACTCTGATGCTTAAGTTAGCAAGGGTATTAAGCAGGTATTGAGTAGAATCAGAGTATCAATTATACCTGGGTGCTCTAGTGTATTTATAGTGTTGAGACGTGACCTTTGTTGGATAAGATAAGTTAGTTATCTTATCTTATCTTTATCTTTAGGGTTGAGGTCAGCGTATCTTCAGTGGAACCGCCCTTATCTCTATAGGCTTAGGCCATCTTAGGATTTGGGTCGTGTTCCTCCATTTGGGCCCTTTATTGGGCTCTCTTGTCGATTTGGCCGAGCTCTCTGAGAAGAGGTCGGATAGTCTGACCTGAAGAGGTCGGTCTCTTTATCTTCAATCATCCCAGGTCGGATAGCTCGACCCAGGGTATGAACAGTGCCCCTGCTTGAGCTCGGTCTTCTTTTCTGAGGTCGAGTCCTTAGACTTCGGTCCTTCTTGAGGCCGAACTCAAGCATTTTGTTGATTCCCCTTGTAGAAGTTTTTGAATGTAGAACGTTTTCTTCTAAAAGTGCGCGCCTTTATATCGGCGCTTTGGAAACGTGCGAGGGTTTAATGCCTTTATTTTAACATTAATTGCCCCGTTTCTCCTAGGCCCTTTTATTTTAATTTTGAAAAACCCAGAAAACGGTTTTTCTTCTTCACGCATTTCGTAACTTCTTCGCATTTCTCTCTTCTCCCGTTTTTTATTTTTCCTCTGTGTTTGCTCTGTTCTGCCTTACTCTTTCTCTGCACCGCTTCGTTTTGGTACTTCGTTGGTGCTTCCTTTGAGAGACGTTCTCCTGCCCCAGTTTTCCATTTTCTTCAGGACTTTCCAGGTTTGGTTTCTACTTTCTGTTTCCGTACTTCTTTTGCTTTTTGACCTTCGGTTTATGATAAAGTTTTGGTTTTGCTTGCATGCTTGTTTGAAAAACTTGAATCTTTTTGCATTTGTCGTGCCTGTTTATCGCCGTGTGTTCTGGGGCTTCTTTTATTTTTCTGCATGATCGCTTTTTGCCTAATGCCTTTAGAGCTTTCGCTTGTCATCGCCTTTCCTGTTTGTACTTTTGATGGTGTTTTTTGCCTAATTCTGGAAAAGGTTGTATCTTTGGCGTTGTTCTGTTTGGCATTGTTGACATTGACAGTGCTTTTGCTGGTAGACTGTAGAAAGGTAGTTGCTTTAATGACTTTTCGTTTTTTATCTTGCTGTACGAAATGCTTGTAGCTTTAGGCCTTGTTTCCTTGTTTTCAAGAAACGTTGGGGTGTAGGTTTTTCCCAGGGACCTTGCTTTGTTGTTGCTGCCTCCAAAGGATGCCCCAAGACTTTTGGTTTGAGTCTTGGGGAGAGCGTCCCTTCTTTTATGCCTACGAGTACTTTTCCAGTCAGTTGAACGTTTCTTTTCCTTTTACCGCCTTTGAGACCGACCTGCTGTGGTCGTGTAATATTGCTCCTTCCCAGCTTCACCCCAAATCCTGGGGTTTTATTAAGATTTTTCAACTTCTTTGCCGTGAACTAGATGTATCTCCTTCCCAGACTTTGTTCCTTTATTTGTTTGTTTCCACCAAGCCTGGTGGTTCCTCAAAAAAGAAAGCTTCTTGGGTTTCTTTTCGGTCCGCCCAGGGGCACAAAGTGTTTGCTATGTATGATGAGTCTTTTAAGGACTTTAAGAACTACTTTTTCAAAGTTTGAGCTGTTGAGGGGGTCCGCCCCTTTTTTCTTGATGAAAACGACGAGCCCTCCTTCCCCCTAGAGTGGCAAAAAGATGTACGAGTATCTCGCTACACTTGGGAGATGCTAGATGACGTTGAGCGTGCTTTTGTGGTTGTCCTCGAGGATCTTTGGGGGAAACCACCTTATCTTGATACGAAGAGATTCTTGAATGATCCTTCCTTGGTTCGAACTGTTCTGGGTATTTTGTTTGGCTTTGCTTTTATACTTGTTTTTCCTTTCTCTACATTATATTTGTAACTCTTGGCTGTTGCTATATTTGCAGAGATGTCGAAAAATACTGATTCTTTGAAGGCCTTTAAAAAGGCGAAGAAGGCCACTGCTGCTCTGAACATCTCGGCCAAGGTGGCCGGAGAGGGATCTTCTCAGATTCCTTTGAAGCCTCCTGTACCGAGTTCCCCTGGACCGAAGAAAGTAATTTCTGTTCCTCGAGTCCGCCTAGTTGATCCTCCCCAATCATCTACTGTAGCTTCTGGTCCCCCTCCTAGTAAAAAGCAAAAAACCATTGAACCCTTCAATCTGGATGCCCCCGACTTTGATGCCGTTGAATTTATTGATCAGCAAATTGCTCCCTATGGTGGACTTTCCATGGACGATGTGTCTCTCCTTCAGCACCTGTATTTTATGGCCAAGAATAGTGTGAAGATGGCCCATATGAGTGCGGCTATTTTCCGGACAGTTCAGGGGATTCCGATTCATGCCACCAAATCTTTTATGGAGGAGGCCAAATCGGAGTTTAATCGGATCAAGGGCCTGAAGGAGGAGTTGGAGGTGAAGTTGGAAAAGGTGGAGAAGGAGCTGGAGGGTGAAAAAGCTAGTTCTATCGCCCTTGCTGCTTCTTTGAGGTTGGCTGAAGACATGGCCCTGAAGCATAAGGACAGCTATGTCTCCGCTTATAGGGAAATCATGCGCCTTCAGAGTGAGTTGGAGACTGCTCGGGCTGATTATGGTGAGCTTCAGGGTCATCTTGTGGGTAGCGTAACTGCTGCCTCCGAAAATCTGATGGAGCAGTTTCGCGTTGTTGCCCCTGATGCCAACCTGTCTCTTGTCAGTTTGGACAATGTGGTGAGGGATGGCAAGATTGTCCCTGGCGACCAAGATGGTGATGATGCTGACCCTCCTCCAGTTCCTTCTCTCAAAGTGTCAACCTCATCGGTTTCTCCTGTTACAGCTGATCCGGACTGCCAAATCCTGAACCGAGATGATGGAACTGTTGACGCTGTGCCTGTTCAAGCTCGCCCTCCTTCTCCCGATTCTGATGCCACTAAGAAAGCTCCCGATGCTGCTGAGAAAACTTCTGTTGATTTGTAGTTGGCCCGACTTGTGGGCGTTTTGTGGAAACTTTTCTATAACTTTTTTGTGTAGATGGCCCGATGTGTGGGCTTTTTGAACTCTTTATTTTTCTCGTCTGACATTTTTAAGTTGCCTGCCTGGTAACTTCATTTTGAAAAACAAAAGGCCGCTTTCTGAGGTTGATTATGGTGGCTTTTTGAAGCTTCGCATTTATGCTTTCTTTTGCGTAATATCCCTTTATGAGTTATTTTTATAATCCTCTTTTTGGACCTCTGTAAGGTCTCTTTCAGGGATTACTTTTATAACTTATCTTTGTAGGAGACCGACTTCGTTAGGTCGATCTCTTCTAAGTTATTTTTGTAATCCTATTTCTTGGACCTCTGTAAGGTCTCTTTCAGGGATTACTTTTATAACTTATCTTTGTAGGAGACCGACTTCGTTAGGTCGATCTCTTCTAAGTTATTTTTGTAATCCTCTTTCTTGGACCTTTGTCAGGTCTCTTTCAGGGATTACTTTTATAACTTATCTTTGTAGGAGACCGACTTCGTTAGGTCGATCTCTTCTAAGTTATAGCAATTCCTCTTTAATAGGGTTGGCCAAACCTCTTTCTAGGGATTCGCTGATAACTTGGTTTGGCTTGGCCCAATTTTTTGATGTCGGCCAGCCATATTAAGTTATTATATTAGCTATCCGTAAGACCTCGTCAGGTTCTTTTCTAGATTGCTTTCGATAACTTCTTACATTATTCTGTGTTCATCTTTGCCGATTTGTAGGAAGTGGTTGGCATATCGAGCTCGTCCTTTAGGTGAATCGCGTTTTCACCTTTATCGGACGATTTGTCTTTATCGTGGTCGTGCAGTGAATTTGTTTTTCACTTTTTGCCGACCTGTAGCTTTATAATCGGACGATGAATACTTCAGAATAATGCGTCTTGAAATCTTGTAGAATACCTAGATAAATTTTATTCAGAGAAAAATGCAAATATGTACATGTGGGAATTTTTTCATCCTCTTAAGTTGGGTATGGTATAGGTCTCGACCTGGTGCCTTATTAAAAAACCTTTTCAGGAAAAAGAGTGCATCCACTGGTGAGATCTTTTACCCTTTCTAACTGTAGTACCTTCATAGGTTGCAAGCGTGCCATGACCTTGGCAGCTCCCATCCGTCAAGTTCGGACACTCTGTAGTAGCCCTTCGCGAGTACTTTTATGACCCGGTATGGTCCTTTCCAATTAGCTGCCAGCTTTCCTTCTCCAGGTTGAGTTGTCCCTATATCATTTCGGATCAAGATGAGATCGTTCTCAGTGAAACTCCTTGGTACTACCCTTTGGTTGTATCTGGAAGCCATTCGACGTTTTAGTGCTTCTTCTTTAATCCGAGCTCTTTCCTGGATCTCAGGTAGTAGGTCGAGTTCTTCCCTCTGAAGTTGGGAGTTTGCTCCCTCATTATAATGGACTGCCCTGTGCGATCTTTCCTCAATTTCTATTGGAATCATTGCCTCCGTTCCGTATGTTAACCGGAATGGGGATTCCTTTGTGGTGGAATGTGGCGTCGTTCGATATGCCCATAGGACTTGTGGAAGCTCCTCTGCCCAAGCTCCTTTTGCATTTTGTAGTCTTCGTTTTAACCCTGCCAATATGACTTTATTGGCGGCTTCGGCCTGTCCATTGGCTTGAGGGTGTTCGACAGAGGTAAATTGATGCTTTATATTCAAGTCGGCTACTAGTTTCCTGAAGCCCGCATCTGTGAATTGGGTGCCATTGTCTGTGGTTATTGAATGTGGGACCCCGAATCTTGTGACAATATTTCTGTATAAAAACTTCCGGCTTCTCTGGGCAGTGGCGTTGGCTAAGGGTTCTGCCTCGATCTACTTTGTGAAATAATCTACCCCTACTATGAGGAATTTAACTTGTCCCGATCCCTGGGGAAAGGGGCCGAGAAGGTCGAGTCCCCACTTCGCAAAAGGCCAAGGTGCGGTCACGCTGATGAGTTCTTCTGGTGGGGCAACATGGAAGTTGGCATGTTTCTGACATGGTGGACATGTCTTTACGAATTCTGTAGATTCTTTTTGTAAAGTTGGCCAGTAAAATCCTGCCCGAAGTATCTTTTTGGCAAGAGCTCGTGCTCCGAGATGATTACCGCACATGCCGCTGTGTACCTCTTCTAATACTTCCCTTGTGTGGGAAGTAGGTACGCATTTTAGTAATGGTACTGAGATCCCTCTTTTATACAGGGTGTTGTTTATGATGGTGTAGTATTGTGCCTCTCTTTTTAGCTTTTTAGCCTCCTTTTCTCCTGTGGGGAGCGCCCCTAACTTGAGGTAGTCGATTATGGGAATCATCCAGCCTTGGTCCTGGCCCGTTATGGTTAGGACTTTTTCTGCTTTCGAGATTGATGGGTTCTGTAGCATTTCCTGGATGAGGCTTCTATTATTGCCTCCTGGTTTGGTGCTGACTAGCTTTGAGAGTGCGTCAGCTCGAGCATTTTGCTCATGAGGTATGTGGCAGATCTTGTATTCCTCCAATTGTTCGAGCTGTTGCTTGGTTTTACCCAGGTATCTTTTCATGACAGGATCTTTGGCTTGGTAACTCCCTGTTATCTGTGATGTGACCACTTGCGAATCACTATAGATGTTGAGTTTTCGAGCTCCCACTTCTCCAGCCAGTTTCAAGCCGGCTAGCAATGCTTCCTATTCTGCCTGGTTGTTTGAGGCCGGGAATCCGAACTTGAGGGAGAGCTCGACCTGGGTTCCCTGGTTGCTTTCTATTATTACTCCTGTGCCACTTCCCGTTTTGTTTGAAGACCCATCCACATATAGATTCCACTCTATGGGGGCCTCTAGGGCATCTGTGAACTCAGCGATAAAATCGGCTAGGTATTGTGATTTGATGGCGGTTCGAGCTTCATATTGGAGGTCGGATTCTGACAGCTCGACTGCCCATTGTAGGATTCTGCCCGCTAAATCTGTTTTCTGTAGTATTCCTTTTAAGGGCTAATTAGTTCGAACTTTAATGGTGTGAGCTTGGAAGTAGGGGCGGAGTCGCCGAGATGTTAAGACGAGAGTGTAGGCAAATTTTTCTATTTTCTGATAGTTCAGCTCGGATCCTTGTAGTGCTTTGCTAATGAAGTAAATGGGTTGTTGCCAGTTTTCGCTTTCTTGGACCAGCGCTGATGCTACTGCTTTATCCCCTACTGCAAGACATAGTATGAGTGGTTCTCTTTCTTGAGGTCGGGATAGGATAGGTGGCTGTCCTAAGAACTTCTTAAAGTCTTGGAACGCTTGTTCGCATTCTGTAGTCCATTCAAACTGTTTTCCTTTTCTTAAAGTAGCATAGAAGGGGAGAGATCTTATTGCAGCTCCTGCTAGGAATCGGGATAGGGCGGCCAACCTCCCGTTGAGTTGCTGTACCTCTTTCACGCAGGTTGGGCTTTTCATGTTCAGTATGGCCTGGCATTTATCTGGATTTGCTTCAATTCCTCTTTGTGTGAGCATGAAGCCTAAGAATTTGCCTGCTTCTACCGCAAAAGTGCATTTAGCTGGATTAAGTCGCATATCATGCTTCCTGATGGTATCGAACACTTGGGCCAGGTCGGTCAACAGTGTCTGTTCGCTTTTCGTTTTGATTAGCATGTCGTCGACATAAACTTCCATGATTTTCCCGATGTGATCCGAGAATACTTTGTTCATTAATCTTTGATAGGTGGCTCCTGCGTTCTTAAGGCCGAAAGGCATCATGATGTAGCAGTAGTTCGCCTTTGGCGTTAAGAACGAGGTCTTTTCTTGGTCCGGTGGGTACATGGGGATTTGGTTGTATCCTGAATACGCATCCATAAACGAGAGATATTTATATCCAGAGGAGGCATCTACCAGGGCGTCAATACTCGGGAGTGGATATGGATCTTTTGGGCAAGCTTTGTTGAGATCTGTGTAGTCGGTGCACATTCGCCACTTTCCATTTGATTTTTTCACCAGAACAACGTTGGCTAGCCATAGTGGATATTTGACTTCCCTTATAAATCCAGCTTCCAACAGTGCCTGCACTTGCTCATCCACAGCTTGGGATCGTTCTGGCCTGAGCTTTCTTCGTCTTTGTTGTACCGGTCGAGATCCGGGATAAACTGCCAACTTGTGACACATCAACTGAGGGTCTATGCCTAGCATGTCCGCGGCTTTCCATGCAAACAAGTCGGCATTTTCTCGCAAGAATTGTATTAGCAGCTCTTTTAGATCTCCTTTGAGGATTGTGCCGATATTAGTTGTTTTTTCCGAGGTGTCCCCGATCTGAATTTTTTTTATTCCACCTTCTGGTTGAGGGCGGAGTTCCTCTCGTCGTTGAACTCCACCAAGTTCGATTGTGTGGAACTATTCTCCTTTGCCCCTAAGGTTGAGGCTCTCGTTGTAGCAGCGACGCGCCATCCTCTGATCTGCTTTTATCGTAGCTATCCCTTTTGGAGTTGGGAATTTCATGCATAGGTGTGGGGTTGAGACTATTGCACCGAGTTGATTGAGCGTAGTCCGGCCTATGAGAGCGTTGTAGGCCGAGCTTACGTCCACTACAATGTAGTCTATTTTGAGGGTCCTGGATTGGTCTCCTTTTCCAAAGGTTGTATGTAGTGATATGTATCCTAGTGGTCGGACCGGAGTGTCTCCCAGCCCGAACAAGCTGTTTGGATATGCTTTGAGTTTTTTTTCTTCTAAGCCGAGTTTATCGAAGGCTGTTTTGAATAAGATGTCGGCAGAGCTCCCCTGATCTATCAGCGTCCGATGTAGGTTGGCGTTTGCCAATATGATGGTGATTACCATGGGATCGTCATGTCCTATGATGATGCCGGTCGCGTCTTCTTTAGTGAATGTTATCGCTGGTATGTTGAGTGCTCCTTCCTTTCCTTCGACGTGGTATAATTCTTTGAGGTGACTCTTACGGGAGGATTTGGAGATTCCTCCTGCTGCGAAGCCGCCATGTATCATATGGACATGTCTTTCTGGCATCCGAGGTGATCGTTCTATTCGTTCGGCGTCATCATCTCGTCGTCTCTTTCTTTGCTCATCATCTCGGGTAGCTAGGAATCGATCTAGTTTTCCTTCTCTCACTAATTTTTCAATGATGTTTTTCAAGTCGAAGCATTCGTTGGTGGAGTGTCCTCGGACCCGATGATATTCACAATACTCCTTTCGATTTCCTCCTCCCTTTTTGCCTTTCAATGGCTGTGCTGGGGGAATTTTTTCCGTGTGGCAGACTTCTTTGTATATTTCAACCAAGGATGCCCTAAGAGGAGTGTAGTTATGGTACTTCTTGATTTTCTCCCCTTGTTTGTCATCTTTCCTTTTGGATTCCTTGTCTCTGTCACGGTAGGAGGCTCCCGATTTTGAGGATTCCCCTAAACGAGCGTTTTCTTCCATGTTGATGTATTTTTCAGCTCTCTCCTGTACTTCGTCGAGGGTAGTCGGGTACTTTTTCGATATAAATTGGCTGAAAGGTCCCTCTCGCAGACCGTTGATGAGTCCCATGATTGCGGCTTCCGTGGGTAAACTTTTTATGTCCATGCATGTTTTGTTGAACCTTTCCATGTATTTGCAAAGGCTCTCCCGATCTCCTTGTTTGATTCCTGATAAGCTGGGGGCGTGCTTAGCTTTATCCTTTTGAATGGAAAATCTTGCTAGGAATTTTTTAGCTAGGTCGTCGAAACTTGAGATGGATTTGGGTGGCAAGTTGTCAAACCACCGCATAGGCATTTTTGTTAGAGTTATTGGGAAGGCTTTACAGCGAACAGCATCTGGGGCATCAGTGAGGTACATTCTGCTTCTGAAGTTACTGAGATGGTGGTTGGGATCCGTGGTGCCGTCGTATAGAGCCATATCTGGGAGTTTGAAGTCTTTCGGAATTTCGGTTTTCATAATTTTTCTGGTGAAGGGGTCTTGCTCCTTGTGTGAATTTTCTTCTGGATTAGCGCGGGAAGCTTTTGATTTGAGATCGGCTTTCAATTGCTGTAGCTTTTCTTCCAATTCCCGACGTCTCCGCATTTCCCTTTGTAGATCCCTTCCGATTTCTCGCTGTTGCTGGGTTTCTTTTTCCAGCTGCTTTAAGCAATCTAGAAGTGTTTCTATGGTCCCTGCATTTGGTGAACCTTTGTTTCTATTAGTTTCCGGTGTGTCTTGTAGCGTAGCATCCGTGTTCTTGTGCGGTGTTCGATCCTCTAAATCTGAGTCGTGGTTGTTGTCATGGTCGTCCGCCATGGTGGTAGGATGACTTCCAGGTCCCCGGCAACGGCGCCAATGTTCCGTGGGTTACCTGAAACTGTAGGACGATCTCGGACGAGATCTTCGGTGTTGGTCGGAGCCGATGTGTCCGGCAGGTGTACAGCGGCCGGAGCTGGTGTGTCTGACTTGTTGGACTTGGTGGTGGTGCTGATCCTTCGTCCCCGGAGGGTGGGGGTACCTGCAAGGGACTCCGATGCTTAAGTTAGCAAGGGTATTAAGCAGGTATTGAGTAGAATCAGAGTATCAGTTATACCTGGGTGCTCCAGTGTATTTATAGTGTTGAGACGTGACCTTTGTTAGATAAGATAAGTTAGTTATCTTATCTTATCTTTATCTTTAGGGTTGAGGTCAGCGTATCTTCAGTGGAACCGCCCTTATCTCTATAGGCTTAGGCCGTCTTAGGATTTGGGTCGTGTTCCTCCATTTGGGCCCTTTATTGGGCTCTCTTGTCGATTTGGCCGAGCTCTCTGAGAAGAGGTCGGATAGTCTGACATGAAGAGGTCGGTCGCTTTATCTTCGATCATCCCAGGTCGGATAGCTTGACCCAGGGTATGAACATTTACCATGTGGGCCCCATCTTCTCTCCTGAAATTAAAACTGAACCCATTAGTGATGATAAAATAACCCCTTCACATTCTTTCTCATCAAGAATAAAGTGGGTTGCAACTGATGGGTGTCCCTTGGGACACCAAACTTAATTCTTTGGCATCTTAATAAATTGATTTCATCATTGTGTATTTAATGTGTTCATAAGAGTAGAATAACATCAATCTTTTCATTTTATTTTTATTCCAAACTCCTCTGAACTCATTAAATCACGTTCATGTTCTTACCCAAAACATTAAGTGCTTTCAAACTGGGTGACTTGGGCTGCTATGTTATCATTGGTGGTGGCCACACCAAACTTAATCTCTAGGCTTACTCTTCAAAATCAAACTTGTTAATTATTTGTAAGCCAAGATTAAGTGGGTGAGAAGCCACACCAAACTTATCGCTTTAGCTAGTTCTCAGCCCATTCACTCATCATTAGTTATGCATTCATCAAGTTGCAAATCCCAAATAAAAAGAAATAAAAAAGTGTAAAGAAGATCTAACTATCAAAGCTAACATCAAACTTCCTAATCTACAATTGTAAACTAATCCTAATTACTGAAAATTAAGCTATCTAATTCACAGAATTTAAACTACATCTAAGAAAAGCAATTAAATAAAAAAGGATAAAGTGTTGGGGTGCCTCCCAACTAGCACTTCTTTATTGTCATTAGCTTGACATTCCTTCATCTTTAACTGAGCTTGTAGCTCACTCTCTGCTCCTCCAAGGAGCCTCCCAAGTAGTGTTTGAGTCTATGGCCATTGACAGAAAAAGTTCTCTGAGTCTTGTCTTCCATGAGCTCCACATGACCATAGGGAAACACTTTGAGTATGGTGAAAGGTCCTAACCATCGAGACTTAAGTTTTCCAGGGAAGAACTTGAGTCTTGAGTTGTAGAGTAACACCTTCTGCCCTTCAGTGAACTCTCTCCTTGCTATCTTTGATCATGCCACCTTTTTGTATTTTCTTTGTAGATTTTTGCATTCTCATATGCTTGATTTCTAAACTCTTCCAGTTCATTGAGTTGCATTAATCTCTTTTCTCCAGCAGCTTGCTCATCAAAATTCAGTAGTTTTAGGGCCCAGAAGGCTATGTGCTCCAGTTCAACTGGTAAATGGCAAGCCTTGCCAAATACTAGTTGGTAGGTGAGATCCCAATGGGAGTCTTGAAGGCCATCCTGTAGGCCCATAGAGCATCGTCTAGCTTCCTAGACCAGTCCTTTGCTGAACTTCCAACAGTTTTTTCAAGTATTCGTTTCAGCTCTCTGTTGGAGATCTTGGCTTGCCCGTTGGTCTGTGGGTGGTATGGAGTTGCCTTTTTGTGTTTGACTCCATATCTGAGAAGGAGTGCTTCCAATTATTTGTTGCAAAAGTGTGACCCTCCATCACTAATGAGAGCTCTTGGAACTCCAAATCTGCTGAAGATATTCCTTCTCAAGAAGCTTATCACAACCTTGTTGTCATTTGTTGCAGTAGCTATGGCCTCTACCCATCTTGAAACATAATCAACAGCCACTAATATGTAGCTATTTGAGTTGGAGGTTGGGAAGGGTCCCATAAAATCTATTCCCATACATCAAATAGTTCCAGCTCTAGTATGTATTGTTGTGGCATCTCATTCCTCTTGGTTAGATTACCAGCCCTTTGACATTCATCACACCTTGACACCATTTCTTTGGCATCCTTAAAAAATGTTGGCCAGTAAAATCCGGATTGGAGCACTTTTGCTGCTGTCATTTCTCCACTGAAGTGACCTCCATATGCTGATCTATGGCACTGCCATAATACTTCCTGCCCTTTTTCATGGGATATACACCTTCTTAGGACACCATCATTACACTTTTTGAACAAATAGGGGTCATCTCAGATGTAGTGTTTGGCATCCTTGATTAGCTTCCTCCTTATGTGCTTATTGATGTTAGTTGGTAGCTCCCCAATAACCTTGAAGTTAGCTATGTCTGCGAACCAAGGGGCTACTCGAATCATCATCAATTGTTCATCAGGGAAGCTTTCATTTACTGCTACTTGCTGCATTTCTTTTTCTTGTGGAATCCTTGAGAGGTGGTCAGCTACTTTATTCTCTGCTCCGCTCCTATCTATAATCTCAATATCAAATTCTTAGAGCAGCAAGATCCACCTTATTAGTGTAGGCTTAGGTTCTTGTTTGGTAAGCAAGTACTTGAGTGCTGCATGATCAGTGAACATAATTACTTTTGAGCCAATGAGATATGATCTAAACTTATCAAAAGTAAAAACTATGGCTAAAAGTTCTTTCTCTGTGGTGGTATATGTAACGACCCAACATCTAGCATGTCTAGATCATACTAGAAATTGAATGTTACCAACTTGTTTTTCCTTTTTGTATTATTAATTAATAAATATAAGCCTGTATGTTGTTAAAACCCCGCGAATTTTACAAGTAAATTTTTTTTAAAACAAGAATAATTTAAAGTCGCATACCTTCCATATATCAAGGGATAATTAAACATTCACATACAAAAACAAAAGATAACAGAATATGGAACAACACACTATAATATACATCATGTTACAGAAGTGGCTCAGTTATATAAGCATAGAGCTATAGTACAGCACCCCTAAATCAGTGACTCATATAGTATATACATATATGTACATAAGACGCCCCAGGGCCTGGCCTGACCAAAAGCCCCTAAGCTGGCTCCCAGGCTAGCCTAACTCTATGATATGCCTATTCCCTCTAATTGTGCTAACAAAAGTGAGGGAGACACTCTAATGTACTGAAGTTAGACTAGGCGTCTCAAAAAGTCTCCTCAATCCTGGTCCAGAGTACCTCACAGAAAACCACCGGGCGAATGGTGATGCTCGCCTACTTGCGCCTCGCCTGGCTCATCGTCATCGCTGTCAGAGGAGATAACTATGAAGTTAGGATCTTCCTCTGGATCTTCTTCTTCCCCGTCCTCTACTTCTGCCGGAGTGATAGCAGAGGAATCACTGCTGGCCACAGGAACCATAAAAGGATAGCTACCAAACAAAATACAGTCGGGAGAAGGAGGTGGCGCCTCCATGATCTGATCATACCCATGTCCCTGCTGCTCATCAAAGACAGGAGGCTCGATCGGCTCGGGTAAAGGATCAAGCTCGGGTGGCAACACAGGAACACCCCACTCATCAAGGACAAAAGGTGTAGGAGGTGCCTCATGGATAGGCTAGGCAGGTATCGCTCATCAGGTAGAGAAGGTTCAGGTGGAGGAGGATAGTCAGGTGGAGGTGGCATCTGCTCCTCAGGATGAGGTATCCCAGGTCCGCCGGGGTGTAACCAAGACAAAGGAAAGTCATAGGGTGCATCAGGATTAAAGTATGCTATCCTAATAGGGTACTGGAAAGGTCTACATGAACTACATAATTACGGATACGAGGTACTGCACAGTAGATGTAATACTCGCCGCGCACCGGGTCCTCGTGGATGTATGGTGGATTAATCTCGTAGAATAGGACTCCCGTGTCCATCTGTAGAGGTGTAAGGGGTAAGAACTGGGGAGTTCTTAGTAAGGTCGGGGTTTACAGTTAAGTGCATTTATAATGTCCGTGGTCATAGAAGTATAAATAAATGTAGAGTAATATGTACATAACAGCAACATAACTAACACATGAACAAGAGAGAAAACAGGAAGTAAATGCACATTCACACATTAATTTGCAATCACACAGTTATGCTCAAACAAACAAGGAATAGAACAAGAACACAAGAAGATAAGCAATAAATAATGCACAAACAAGTATGATGCATGTCTATCCCTACTGCAGGTAATGAGCTCATTTGTCGGTTTCGACCCGCACCCGACGCAATCCGACCCTCCAAGTCAGATAAGGCCTTCCCAGAACTTAATCCCAGATTAAGTACCGCATACCCTCTACCAAGTGCTCTCAATTTGCAAGGCTGGTATTTGCTCAAATCTCAATATACCGCAGGTATGCGAGTCAGGCCTCTACCAAGCATTCAGCTTGCAGGGCTGGTACTACTCTACCGCAGCCTGTCTGGGAAGCAACATCACAATACGGGCATCCCCGCACAACATTCACAAGCATTGCCTGGAGGCTCATAATTCACATATAACCATACTTTCCATCACTTAGCAATCATCATAAATCAAGCATCACAACATCACAGAAAGCTCATTTTACAATTCTCTGTTTATTCTGTAAGGTCAGGTACACAGCTATATCACTTTTAACTCCTTTTCTTTTTAACATAAACACAGGTTTCAAAATCTTGTTTCTTTACCTCATATACCTCTATATCTTCTCTTATACCTCTTCTTAGGTGTTTAGTAAAGGAAATTAGAGAATTCTTGGACTCAAAACTGCCTTCTTGAGGCTTTTAGGAAAAACTGTCTTTTTATCAATATTTTATTATTATTAATAAAATAATATTATTATTAAAATAATATTATTAATAATATATTAATATTTTATTATTAAAATAATAATATTTTATTTAACTTTCAAAAATTGCATTTTGACCCCCGGACTTCTTGGAAATTGCACTTTGACCCTTATAACTTTTAATAATTGCACTTTTGCCCCTCAATTTTTGATTAATTAATTTTCAATCCCAAACTTTTTAATAATTGAATTTTGACCCCAAAACTCCATGAATACACGTTTTCATGTTCTTCCAAAAACCAAAAACATTTTTCCAAAAGTTCATCAGATTTCTGCTTGATTTTCAGCTAGTTTTTCAATCTTTTCAGAAACCGATTTGAACCCGATTTTTATCAAACCAAAGAGAAACTTTTCAACCATCAAATACACATCAAATAAGCATCAAAAATCATGATTTTTATGGCTGGAATGTCACGTTTTCCAGCAGCACCAACAGCCACTTCAAAACCATCATAAACATGATTTTCAAGCATTAAACAACAAGATTTCATGATCAAACCATCACACAAACACCCAAAATCAAACCTCAAGCAACAAGATCTGATTTAACACTTCAAGAACACAGCCAATCATTGATTAATTTACCAAACCTTACCTCCTTTGCTGCTGTCCAGGATTGCACCAAAAACAAGCTTCTAGAAGCACTTTTACGCCTATTTAACATAAAAAACAACCTTAGAATCTTATGAACCATGAAGGCTGAAGCTTCATGATGATGAAAAGAAGGCTTTCCTCACCTTAAGGTAACTAGAAATCACGTTTTCTTGGAGCTTTTAGTGATTGAATAAGAGATCCTAAGAGAAAATATGAAGAAAGCATCATTAGCTTAAGGAACCACCATGGCCGAATCTTCAAGGAGGAGGAGCAGCCTTCATACCTTGATTTACTCCATGAAAAGTGACATAGAAATGAAGAGGAGGAAGAGGTGAACACTTTGGTAAGATTAGATTTTTGATAGGGGTTTCGGTTTGAGAAAGAGAGGAGAAAGAAGCTCAGGTGTTCATGGAAGCTTCATGGTTTTCTTTCAAGGTGTTCTAAGCTTTTCCAAGAACAAAAATGATAGCCAAGCTGTCCAAGGGAGGCCGTGGCTTTTGGATGATGATTATCCAAAAGTTACTTGTCAAAATATCTCAGAAAAGGATAATTACTAAAGCTAGATGTATTAGAACTTAAGTAATTACACTGCTAATGGATAAACATTAAGTTACTTAGTGTAAATGACACTAGTAACTGGATAATCATAAGAATAAAAGATATATGATGAAGCATTAGCAGTGCTAAGCTCATCTAAGAATGCCGGTATTATCCGTTACCGGTAGATTTCTAGCTCAATTATTATATTACTAAACATAGATCAACATTAATCACAGTAGAGAAGATAATAATATAATATTCTGAATAAAATAATAATATATGAATATTATATTAATATAATTTTTCTCTCGAAATTTGTGACCGGCTCGTCACATAGAGACTAACCATGAAAATCAGAATTTTGAAATTCGGGCCCGAAGTGGCTCAAAAACGCAACTCTTCGCGACATGCCTACTTAGATTAGGAGAGGTGTCCTGTGCAATCAAGCTGCTGACTCAGCAGCTTGATGATGCAGCACCTGTGCAGTGGAGGTGCTTATATGCATAGAAATTCCTAAAAATTTTGTAAAAATTCTGTTTGATCCCGAAAAAGTGCCGTTTCTTCGGGGCTAGTCCGTTACAGTATAGTTCCTTTGATTCTCATTAAGGACCTTGCTATCATTGTAGATTACATGTACTAGCTTGTCTTTCCTCTGTCCTAGGACAGCACCAACAGCAAAATCAGATGCATCACACATTAGTTCAAAGGGAAGATCCCAACTTGGTGGTGCTATAATAGGTGCAGATGACAGTCTCTTTTTGAGTTCATCAAAGGCTACCATGCATTCTCTATCAAAAACAAAAGGAGTATTTGAGACAAGTAGGTTGCTAAGGGGTTTTGCAATCGTTGAAAAATCTTTAATAAACCTCCTACAGAACCTAGCATGTCCCAAAAAGCTTCTGATTGCTTTGACATTGCAAGGTGGAGGTAGGTTTTCAATTACTTCCACTTTTGCTATGTCTACTTCTATGCCATCTTTTGAAATCTTGTGACCAAGAACCACCCCTTCAGTCACCATAAAATGACACTTCTCCCAGTTTAAAACCAGGTTGGTTTCTTGACACCCTTTTAGCACAAGAGAAAGATGGTATAGGCAATCAGAATATGAGTCCCCAAATACAGAGAAGTCATCCATAAATACTTCTATGAACTTCTCAATCATATCCAAAAAAATGGATAGCATGCTGATGCTTGACACTCCTCCCTTTGGTTTGAGTTAGTATCGCTGCAAAAGTTGTGGCTGGGAATCTGCTTGAATAGGTACCCAATTTGTGTCTCAAGTTTCTTGATGGCAGCATCTTGATTCTCCATATTGGACTGCACTTCCTCTCGAAATGCTTTATTGTCTTGGATCTCTTTGCATATGCTTTCAAGTAAGTTCTCAATCCTTGAGAGTCTGTCATTAGAAAGTGATAGTGAGTTGAGATTGGAGGGATGAGAATGGTTAGGTTGGCTTTGGTATAGGTATTGAGATGGGTTGTTATGTGAGTGTTGATATGGTCTAGGTGTGGCATGTTGGTGAGCTTTGTTGCTAGGATTTGGACGTCTTTGATCTTGGCTTTGATCTTGTTGATTTCCCCATCCAAAGTTGGGGTGATTTCTCCATCCAGAGTTGTAAATTTTGGAGTATGGATCATGGACTTGTCTAGGTGAGTTTCCCACATAGTTGGCTTACTCCCAGTCACCTTCTTCTCCTATGTTTACTCCTTCTTGAGTTGGTGATGGGGTGATGGCTGCTGCAACCTAGTTCTCTTCCACCTTCTTGGTAAGATCTGCTAGCTGCTTGGTGATCATCTTGTTTTGAGCTAACAATGCATCCATGTGGTTCAGCTCCATTACTCCTCTAGTGTTACTTCTTTCAGAGGCATAGAAGTAGTCATTCTCAGCAACTGTTTCGATGACATCTATTGCTTCTTCAATGGTTTTCTTCTTGTTTAAAGAACCTCCTGATGAATGATCTACAGCCTTCTTTGACTCATAAGAAAGACCTTCATAGAAGATGTGAAGTTGAACCCACTCATTAAACATCTCTGGTGGGCATCTCCTTGTTAGATCTTTGAACTTTTCCTAAGCTTCATAAAGTGTCTCCCCATCTTGCTGTCTGAACGTCTACACTTCAGTTCTCAGCCTATTGATCCTTTGAGGGGGTAAAATCTTGCCAAAAACTTGTTCACTACCTCCTCCCAATTAGTCAAGCTCTCCTTTGGAAAGGATTCAAGCCACTTGGATGCCTTGTCCCTAAGTGAAAAAGGGAACAAGAGCAGCCTATAGACATCTGGGTGGACTCCATTGGACTTCACTGTGTCACAAATCCTCAAGAAGGTGGTCAAGTGCTGATTAGGATCTTCTTGAGCACCTCCTCCAAATGAACAATTATTCTGCACCAGGGTGATGAGCTGAGGTTTTAGCTCAAAAATGTTGGCATGTTTGGTGGGTTTCTGAATGCTGCTTCCACAGTTTCCTGGATTAGGATTGATATAGGATCCTAAGACCCTCCTTTCTTGCCCAGCCCGGTTTGCATGGCCTTCTCTGGCATGATTATGAGCTTCTTCTTCATGATTGTTCTCCAAATTCTCTTCCATGTTGGGTTCGAAGTACTCTTCCTCTTCTTCAGCACCTACTACTCTTTTTCCTCTTGCTTCCCTCCTTAATCTAAGGAAGGTCCTCTCAGGTTCAGAATCAAAGGAAACTGGAGGTAGGACCTCTCATCCTTCTTCTTCCGAGACACATCTTCTAAGGATTACATAGGACCTCTCGTCTTTCTTCTTCCGGGACACATCTTCTAAGGATTCCATCTGAACACTTCTTGAATAGATATGGCTCATCCCAGACAAAATATTTTGCATCATTTATGAGCTTTCTTTTTTGATGTTTATTAATCCCTGGAGGTAGGGCCCCGGTTGCCCTGTAGTTGGCAATATCTGCAAACCATGGTGCTTTGTGAATTGTCATCAATTGCTCATCAGGGAAGAGCTTGTTCACACTTGTATCATGTGTTCCACCTTCCTCATGACGGATTCTGGATAGGTGATCTGCTACCTTGTTCTCCACTCCTTTCTTATCTCTGATTTCAATATTGAATTCCTGCAACAATAAGATCCATCTTATTAGTCTTGGTTTTGATTCTTGCTTGGCAAACAAATATTTAAGTGCTGCGTGATCTGTGAAAAACAATCACTTTAGCACCAATGAGGTATGATCTGAACTTGTCACATGCAAAAACTATTGCAAGTAACTCCTTTTCAGTAGTGGTATAGTTTTGATGGTATAGAATTTCACAAATGAATTCTCGTTGCAAGTATAGTTTATAAACCAATCAATAATCCTTTCATACAAAAAGTTGTTTGTCACTAAAACAAACCCCTAAAATTTATAAACCGAAGTATTCAAACCTCGGGTCGTTCTCCCTAGGAATTACAATAAAGTGTCTTGTTATTGGTTTGAGTTGTTTTGGGGTTTTGATAAGAGGCATGAAAGTAAATGGCAATGAAAACAAACTAACAACTATAAAAGGCTCTTGGCAAGGTATGAAAATTAGAAGTCCTATCCTGGTTATCCTTCTCAATTGTGATGAGAATTGTTCATTGGTACCACTTAGTTAACCCTTACTAAATAAAGGAAAGTCAAGTGGATGAATTAACTTGAGCCACAAGTCCTAGCCAACTCCCAAGGAAAGACTAGCTTTAGTGCACTCTAAACCAATTAGCAATCTCTCCAATTATCAATCAACAAAGGAATTAGATAACTCAAGTGTCACTAATTACTCTACCTAGGCCAAGAGGAACAAAATCTACACTAAAACTAAAAGAGACATTTCAACAAACACATAGAGTGCAATAGAAGTAAACATTATTAAATGCAAGAATTAAAGGAATCTACAACTACAAAAAAAAGAGATCAACAATAGAAAAGCAAAGAAGACACATTTATTATGAATTACCTCTTATTGAATTGGAAGAATGTAGAAGGAACAATACTAGATCTACAACAAAATATAAGAACAACATAAAGGAAATTATACAACAGAATGGAAGAAGATGAATGTAACAACAAGGAATTGAAAGGTAGAAGTAGAAGAAAGCAAAGATTAAAACCTAGGTCTAAGAACTAAACCTAATCCTAATCCTAATTCTAGAGAGAAGGGAGAGCTTCTCTCTCTAGAAACTAACTCTAAACTAATCCTAATGAGTGTGAATGATTGGAATCCCCCTTTGCTCTTCAATCCTTGGCTTTAAATAGCAGTTTAGGCGCCAAAGTTGGTTGAGATTGGGCCCCACAACCCTTCAGAATTCGTTGGCTACGTTTTCATTAAAAAATCATAAACCAGCACCGACGCGTACGCGCACAGCACGCGTACACATCCATGGGGTGATTCGCAGGTGCGCGCAAGCGCCAGGTGCGCGTGCACGTCCATGGGCGAGTTCAACTCCTTTGACTTTTCATGATTTCTCCACTTTGCATGCTTTCCTCTTCACTCCTTTGATCTATTCCTAGCCCTTTTCAATCTGAAATCACTAACAAACATATCAAGGCATCTAGTGGAATCAAAGGGAGATTAAAACCATCAAATTAAGGGTCTAAAGGCATGTTTTCACATCTAAGCACAAATAAGGAGACAATCACAAAACCATGCTATTTCATTGAATAAATGTGGGTAAAAGGTGATAAAATCTCTTAAAATCAATACAAGATAAACCGTCAAAACAGGGTTTATCAAGTTTCTTTGAGCATCATTGAGGACTTTGCTAACATAGTATATCACATGGACTAAGTTATCTTTCCTTTGCCCTAACACTTCTCCAACTGCAAAATCAGATGCATCACACATCAATTCAAATGGTAAGTTCCAATCAGGTGGGGAAATGATAGGAGCAGAGGACAATTGATGACAAGTCATCATATACCCATTTTTCAAGCTAATTTCACTTGTTTTGTTAGCATTTATGCACTTTCTTGTATCCTAAGTAAGAGATTTGGAGTGAAAATGCATAACTTCTTTAAATCAAGCAACCACCATGAAATTTATGATAATCCATGAGGTTTAAGCTAATTTTAATTGAATTTTAATTGATTTATAAGCCTCTTGAGTTTAGTGATACTTGGAGTGTTGTTTTGGTTTATTATAGGTGAAGAAAAGAAAAGAAAAGGAAAAGCGTGGCCTAAGAAGTGTAGCCTAAGGAAAGGAAAGCGTGGTCAAAGCCCAAGGAAGTGTGCCGCATGTAAAGGGGGAGGCAACATTGCCCTCCACAAGGGCACACTGCCCTCTAGGAGGGCAACATAAAGGAACCAACCAAGGAAGGCAACTCTGCCCTGCCCACTACAAGGGCAGAGCACAAAATGTGCCTTGAGACCAAGAGGAAGAGAACCTTACCCTGCCCTTGTGGAGGGCAGAATCGGGCTCTCCAAGGAAGAAATTCAAAGAAAAAATGTCACGCATGCATGCCACAAGACTCGAACAAGGAACCATGAGGAAGCCAAGAACTAAGGTTGATTGCCGTGCCAAGAAGCCAAGAAAAAAATGAGAAGCGTGTGTCCCAGCCGTGTTTCGAACACGGGACATGAAAGAGGAAACATTGCCCTGCCCTCTGCGCGGGCAGGGCAGAATCTTGTGTGTGGCGCACCAAGAAGCAAATCTGGCGCACCATGGCACGTTCTGGCAGCACCAAAATTTCCTGCCCTGCCCTCTGCGGGGGCAGGGCAGCATCCTATGCACCAAGCTCAATTCTGGCGCACCAAATTTTGATTCTGGCGCACCAATTCCTGATTCTGGCAGCTCCAAGGAATTTCTGGCGCACCAATTTTTCCTGCCCTGCCCTTGGCACGGGCAGGGCAGCATCTCACGCACCAAGGCCGCGCCCAGCTCGCACCAACCATCCGCACCATGCATCAATTTTCTGCCCTGCCCTCCACAAGGGCAGGGCAGCCTCCTGGGAGCACTTTTCATGGGCCGAAAATTCAAATTAAATCCCCATTTTAATTCATTTCTTCACCAAATCAAAAGCCCATCCAAATCCCAATATCTAAGAATAGAAAGTGTATAAATATGATTTAGTTTGATGTAATTAAGACCTTTTACACACACACTTTTACCTTTACTTTTTGGCTTTACTTTTACTTTGAGCTTTGAATTTTCACCTTTCTTTTGAGCTTTGGCAATTGTTCTTGGAACTTTACTGAGAATTCTGAGAATTGGGGAGAAGAATTGATCTCTCTTCTTCCTCATTCTTGCCTGAGCACTTCTAATCTTCTATTTTTGAGTTTTGGGTGTGAGAAATTGAGGAAATTCTGTCTCAATTCCCATTCAAACTCTCTTTAAATCTTCTCTGCATAATTCAATTCAATTTCAATTTCCTTTACTGCTTCTTCTTTAAATTTTCTGTCAATTGCTTTGATAACTCAGATCTGGGAAGGAAATTGAGTTTTAGGCTCTGCTACCTAAGCTCTTGAGTCCTGAGATCAAAATTCACTTTGGGTTCTTCTGTGAACCTTGCTGCACTTTACTTTACTTTCTGTTTAAGCTTGCATTGCTTCTACTTCAATTCCTGCTCAATTAATTGTTGCAACTTACTTCTTCTTTGTTTAGATCCTGCAATCCCATTCCTCAATTCCCTTTTACATTCAAGCAATTTACATTTCTTGCCATTTAAGTTACTGCAATTTACCTTTCTTGCACTTTAAGTTTCAGTCATTTAGTTTCTTGTTCTTTAAGATTCAGTCCATTTTACCTTCCTGTTCTTTAATTTACTGCAAATTCCCCTCTCCCTTTACATTTACTGTCATTTACTTTCTGCTAAACACAAATCATTCAACCAATACTTGATTCGCTTGACTAAACTAACCACTAAACTAAAATTGCTCAATCCTTCAATCTCTGTGGGATCGACCTCACTCATGTGAGTTATTATTACTTGATGCGACCCGGTACACTTGCCGGTGAGTTTTGTGTTGGATCGTTTTCCACACATCAAGTTTTTGGCGCCGTTGCCGGGGATTGAAATAGATTGACAATGATTAAGTGAAGTGGAGGTCTAGATTAAGCACTTTTTCTTTTCTGTTATTCTAATTCCTACTAACACACTAACTGTTTGAATTTTTGCTTAAACTAACTAAAACCTCATTCTAGCAATAGATTGAAGTTTTATTGACTTTCTGGGTCTGTGTGTTTATTGTTGTGTGTTTGTATGTCAGGTATAGGAAGATCTTCCCCTATCATCTCTGAAATTGATCAAAGAACTCTTCGGAGAATAAGAAGAGCTGAAAGAGGGAAGAACGTTGTTGGAGAAGAAGAATCTGAGGAGGAATTCCAAGAAATGGAAGGAGATACCAATCAACCAGGAGAAGGAACCAACAATAATCAACAACAGAGAAGAGTCTTGGCTTCATACACATTTGCAAATGCTAGGCATTGTGGGAGTAGCATTCTCCCTCCCAATGTCAATGCAAACAATTTTGAACTCAAGCCACAACTCATCACTCTGGTTCAAAACAATTGTTCTTTTGGAGGAGGGCCTTTGGAGGATCCAAATCAACATTTGTCTACTTTCTTGAGAATCTGTAACACAGTGAAAACAAATGGTGTACCCCCTGATAGCTACAAGTTGCTGCTCTTCCCATTTTCTCTCAGAGACAAAGCCACTCAATGGCTAGAGACCTTTCCAAAAGAAAGCATCAACACTTGGGATGACTTGGTGAGCAAGTTTCTTGCCAAATTTTATCCCCCTCAAAGAATCCTAAGGTTGAAGACTGAGGTTCAAACGTTCACTCAATTGGAGGCTGAGAACTTATATGAAGCATGGGAGAGGTATAAAGCTCTATTGAGGAAATGTCCACCAGAGATGTTCACTGAATGGGATAAGTTACAAAACTTCTATGAGGGACTCACTCTTAAAGCTCAAGAAGCTCTTGATCACTCTGCCGGAGGCTCCCTACAACTCATGAAGACCACAGAGGAAGCTCGAAACCTCATTGATATGGTGGCCAACAACCAATATTTCTTTGCTCATCAAAGACAACGCCAACCATCACAGAGAAGAGGAGTAATGGAGTTGGAAGGAGTTGATTCTATTCTAGCTCAGAACAAGATGATGCAGCAGCAGATTCAACAACAATTTGAGCAAATGGCTAAGAGAATTGATGGCTTGCAAGTGGCAGCAGTGAGCACCACAAGCCAACCTCCAACCACTTGGGTGCAAAGTGAAGAAACTCAAGAAGAGCAACAGCAACAGCAAGTCCAATACATGCACAACCAAAATCCTGGAACAAATGAAGTCTATGGTGAAACTTACAATCCATCTTGGAAGAACCATCCCAACCTCAGATGGGGAGACAACCACAATCAAAACCAACAACCATGGCAAAGAAACACAAGTCAGAACAATTGGAAAAACACAAACCCCAACCCCCAGCCAAATACTAACCAAAACTCATACAGAAAACCACAAAACAACTACCCAAATTCTAACCAATATCCACCCAATAACCACCCAACCAACCAAAACACTTATCTTCATCCATCAACACCCCAAAATCAACCCATCTCACAAGACTCACAGAGAATCACCAATCTAGAGCTGCTCATGGAGAAACTGATGAAGAACCAAGAATTAACAACAAAGAACCAAGAAGCCTCCATGAAGAACCTAGAGAGGCAGATTGGGCAAATCTCCAAGAAGATTTCTGTTGAAAAACCATCAAGTTCACTACCTAGTGACACCATTCCCAACCCAAAGGAAGAATGCAAGGTCGTGCAACTAAGAAGTGGAAAGATGTTAGTGGATGGTAACCAAGGAGCAACCAAGAAGCTTATGGAGAATGACACTGAGCCAACAAAGAATGATGAAGCCATCAAAAAGGACATGATGACCAAGAATGTCCCAGAAAAACTCACAGAGGAAGACAACAAACCACAGAATTTGAAGAAAGGAAAGAAGATCTTGGAGGAACCAGTTCCAAAACAACATCAAGTGGAGAAGAGCTCAACATCACCACTACCTTATCCACAGAGATTTCACAAGGAAACAAAGGATCAGCATTTCCACAAATTTCTTGAGACCTTTAAGAAGTTGGAGATCAACATACCTTTAGCTGAAGCTTTGGAGCAAATGCCTTTGTATGCTAAGTTCTTAAAGGAGCTCATCAACAAGAAAAGAGATTGGAATGAGAAGGAAACGGTGATGCTTAGTGAAGAATGCAGTGCACTCATTAAAAAGGGACTCCCTCCCAAGCTTGAAGACCCTGGAGGTTTCTTCTTACCATGCACTATTGGAAACCTATTCATTAACAAGGGGATGTGTGATCTAGGAGCAAGCATAAATTTAATCCCATATTCTCTAGTGAAAAAGCTTGGCATGGAGGAGGTGAAACCAACACAGATGTCCTTGGAGTTGGTGGACCAATCAGTGGTATATCCTAAAGGACTAATTGAGAACCTTTTAGTTAAGGTTGACAAGTTCATTTATCCTGCAGATTTTGTGGTCCTGGATTCTTCAGAAAATGGAAGTGATTCCATAATACTTGGTCGACCATTTCTGGCCACTGCTAGAGCCATTGTGGATATAGAGCAAGGAGAGTTAACCCTCAGGATGCATGAGGAAAGCATCATCCTGAAAGTCTTTCCAGAATTACAAAGGGATGAAGAAACAAGCAAAATGAGTGATGATCTCCTTCCAAGGCAATCAACTGATAAGGAAGTAGAACAAAAAAACAAACAGATGCAAGAAGAAAAAGGGATTCAAAAGGAAGCAGGGGTGATAAGCAAGAAGGAAGGTATCACAACTCAAGTAACTGTCAAGAAAAAAAGATCAACAAGCAAGAAAAAGGTGAAGAGCAAGAAAAAAGCTCACAAAAGGTGGAAGAACAAGAGAATCCCAACTGAAGGATTTTCTAAAGGTGATAAAGTGCAACTAGTATATCAACAACAGGGAGCAGAAGATTATTACACTGTCAACCAAATACTTTCTCTTGAGCATATGGAAATTGAGCATCAAGGCACACAAAGAAAGCTGACAGTGAGAGGTGACAAGTTGAGACATCACCAACATCAACCACCTTAAAGGGAAGTCCAATGTCAAGCTAGTGACAATAAAAGAGCGCTTGTTGGGAGGCAACCCAACCTGAGGTAGCTTTCTTTTTCATATCTTTTCAATAAAAATGTTGAACAAGTGGTATGTATTGCAAGGAGCTAAGTTTGGTGTTGCACACCAAAACAATTTGAGGGAGAATGAAAACTTCTAAGTTTGGTGTTCCACCAAAAAAATATCATTTAAAAACACATTCTCACTTCTTGCATGATTCTAGCTCCAAGCGATCAAACACATTATTCAACTGTTGAATTGTTTCCTAGCTTTAATTTCATTAACCTTTAGCAAGTACACATGGTTTCAATTATGGTTGACTTGTTGCATCTGAGACAGTGGCAAAACAATTAAGTTTGGTGTTCACACACCAAAACAAATCCTGAAACCACACTCAGTTTATGCACACTAACCATATAATTAAGGACTTGAGAAGCAAGCAACTTTGAGGATTATGCAGAACATGAGTCAACAATTGAAGACATTATGCATCTTAACTCAAAAAGAACACAACATAAGGAAAAATCAAATGGCTGCAACTTCAAAGGTTGTATCTAAACTTAATCCTTGCTGCTGTGAAATGTTTTGAATCTGGAAGCCATTGTTTGTCTTGCTAAAGTGTTTATCTAGCTGCAAGTGAAACTGCTTGTTAAAATGCTAAGTCTGCATATTGCTTGCATCCATCACTTAGCTTTAAATATTGTTTTGTTTCCCATATGCTTAAATAAAAGAGTTTGGTTTGAATTGAAAAGTGAAATATCCAATGTTGCATAAGTATGAATGGAAGTTGGTGGTGGTATATGTGTATGATTAAATGCATAACTCATAAAATAATTGTTGCATAATATCATTCTCATTCAATTGTGAGTTAGCTTGCTGCTACAAAGACTCTTATCAATAATGAAAAAGCCCTTGGTAACAAAAACAGAAAGAAAAGGGAAAGAAAAAGCCAAAATGGCAAGAAAAACAAAGAATAAAGGTTGGACACCAATAGCTTGGACCCTAGGACATATGCCTGTGGTGTTCTTGTACTAAGATCTGCTTGGATGAGTAAATTCTAAGGGGTATTTTAAAACCCGGTCACTTAGATCAACTGATTTGGGATGGCCAATTGAAAATCCACAATAAAGAGCAACTTAGATACAAAACATTTAGTTATCCAAAGAGATGCTGGGCATCAATGATCCTAGGAAGAATTAGTGAGCCATGTGTCTGTGGTGGAAAGATGTTGAACAAAAGAAAAGAAAATAAAGCCAAAGGCTATGCTGCAGCATTTGACACCCAACCTCTAAAAGAATAATAAGCTTGTTAAAGCATTATAAGCCAAGAAGAGTTAGCAAGGGAGTGAGTCAAAAGTGAGCCTTATAACAGCAAGTTTAGCAAGCTTTTGAAGAAAGATATGTATTATGTAACAGGAACAATAACTTGAGTTGTCATTGTCTGCATAAATGCCCCATGGATCAAGTTCTGCTATCTGCATAATAAGGATAATATCCTTTTCTTATTCATTTCATTTACTCTTAGTTTTGATGCTTGCTTGGGGACAAGCAAGATTTAAGTTTGGTGTTGTGATGACAAGTCATCATATACCCATTTTTCAAGCTAATTTCACTTGTTTTGTTAGCATTTATGCACTTTCTTGTATCCTAAGTAAGAGATTTGGAGTGAAAATGCATAACTTCTTTAAATCAAGCAACCACCATGAAATTTATGATAATCCATGAGGTTTAAGCTAATTTTAATTGAATTTTAATTGATTTATAAGCCTCTTGAGTTTAGTGATACTTGGAGTGTTGTTTTGGTTTATTATAGGTGAAGAAAAGAAAAGAAAAGGAAAAGCGTAGCCTAAGAAGTGTAGCCTAAGGAAAGGAAAGCGTGGTCAAAGCCCAAGGAAGTGTGCCGCATGCAAAGGGGGAGGCAACATTGCCCTCCACAAGGGCACACTGCCCTCTAGAAGAGAAACATAAGAGAACCAACCAAGGAAGGCAACTCTGCCCTGCCCACTACAAGGGCAGAGCACAAAATGTGCCTTGAGACCAAGAGGAAGAGAACCTTGCCCTGCCCTTGTGGAGGGCAGAATCGGGCTCTCCAAGGAAGAAATTCAAAGAAAAAATGTCAGCCATGCATGCCACAAGACTCGAACAAGGAACCATGAGGAAGCCAAGAACTAAGGTTGATTGCCGTGCCAAGAAGCCAAGAAAAAATGAGATGCGTGTGCCCCAGCCGTGTTTCGAACACGGGACATGAAAGAGGAAACATTGCCCTGCCCTCTGCGCGGGCAGGGCAGAATCTTGTGTGTGGCGCACCAAGAAGCAAATCTGGCGCACCATGGCACGTTCTGGCAGCATCTGGCGCACCAACCTCAATCCTGGCAGCACCAAAATTTCCTGCCCTGCCCTCTGCGGGGGCAGGGCAGCATCCTATGCACCAAGCTCAATTTTGGCGCACCAAATTTTGATTCTGGCGCACCAATTCCTGATTCTGGCAGCTCCAAGGAATTTCTGGCGCACCAACTTTTCCTGCCCTGCCCTTGGCGCGGGCAGGGCAGCATCTCACGCACCAAGGCCGCGCCCAGCTCGCACCAACCGTCCGCACCATGCATCAATTTTCTGCCCTGCCCTCCACAAGGGCAGGGCAGCCTCCTGGGAGCACTTTTCATGGGCCGAAAATTCAAATTAAATCCCCATTTTAATTCATTTCTTCACCAAATCAAAAGCCCATCCAAATCCCAATATCTAAGAATAGAAAGTGTATAAATAGGATTTAGTTTGATGTAATTAAGACCTTTTACACACACACTTTTACCTTCACTTTTTGGCTTTACTTTTACTTTGAGCTTTGAATTTTCAAATTTCTTTTGAGCTTTGGCAATTGTTCTTGGAACTTTACTGAGAATTCTGAGAATTGGGGAGAAGAATTGATCTCTCTTCTTCCTCATTCTTGCCTGAGCACTTCTAATCTTCTGTTTTTGAGTTTTGGGTGTGAGAAATTGAGGAAATTCTGTGTCAATTCCCATTCAAACTCTCTTTAAATCTTCTCTGCATAATTCAATTCAATTTCAATTTCCTTTACTACTTCTTCTTTAAATTTTCTGTCAATTTCTTTGATAACTCAGATCTGGGAAGGAAATTGAGTTTTAGGCTCTGCTACCTAAGCTCTTGAGTCCTGAGATCAAAATTCACTTTGGGTTCTTCTGTGAACCTTGCTGCACTTTACTTTACTTTCTGTTTAAGCTTGCATTGCTTCTACTTCAATTCCTGCTCAATTAATTGTTGCAACTTACTTCTTCTTTGTTTAGATCCTGCAATCCCATTCCTCAATTCCCTTTTACATTCAAGCAATTTACATTTCTTGCCATTTAAGTTACTGCAATTTACCTTTCTTGCACTTTAAGTTTCAGTCATTTAGTTTCTTGTTCTTTAAGATTCAGTCCATTTTACCTTCCTGTTCTTTAATTTACTGCAAATTCCCCTCTCAATTTACATTTACTGTCATTTACTTTCTGCTAAACACAAATCATTCAACCAATACTTGATTCACTTGACTAAACCAACCACTAAACTAAAATTGCTCAATCCTTCAATCCCTGTGGGATCGACCTCACTCATGTGAGTTATTATTACTTGATGCGACCCGGTACACTTGCCGGTGAGTTTTGTGTTGGATCGTTTTCCACACATCAATCCTCAGTAACATGTCTCCTTTTTCATCATTCTTTCAAGAGCCAACATTCATGAACCACAAATTCAAAAGACATATGCACTGTTTAAGCATACATTCAGAGGACAAAAGTAATGCCACCACATCAAAATAATTAAACTGCTATAAAATTCAAAATTCATGCAATTCTTTTTCTTTTTCAATTTAAGAACATTTGTTTATTTAAGAAAGGTGATGGATTCATAGGAAATTCATAACTTTAAGGCATAGACACTAAGACACTAATGATCATAAGACACAAACATAGATAAACATAAGCACTAAAATTCGAAAAACAGAAAATAAAGAACAAGGAGATTAAAGAACAGGTCCACCTTAGTGATGGCGGCTCTTTCTTCCTCTTGAAGATCCTATGGAGTGCTTGAGCTCCTCAATGTCTCTTCCTTGTCTTTGTTGCTCCTCTCTCATGATTCTTTGATCTTCTCTAATTTCATGGAGGATGATGGAGTGTTCTTGATGCTCCACCCTTAGTTGTCCCATGTTGGAACTCAGTTCTCCTAGGGAGGTGTTCAGTTGCTCCCAATAGTTTTGTGGAGGAAAGTGCATCCCTTGAGGCATCTCAGGGATCTCATGATGGCCCGGTCTGGAGTAACTTCGGACCGGTTGCTAGTGGGAATGATTGAGCATTGGATAAACTCCAACCATCCTCTAGCCACGGGTTTGAGGTCATGCCTTCTCAATTGAACCGGCTTCCCTCTTGAATCTCTCTTCCATTGTGCGCCCTCTTCACATATGACTGTGAGGACTTGGTCCAACCTTTGATCAAAGTTGACCCTTCTAGTGTAAGGATGTTCATCTCCTTGCATCATGGGCAAATTGAATGCCAACCTTACACTTTCTGGACTAAAATCCAAGTATTTCCCCCGAACCATAGTAAGATAATTCTTTGGATTCGGGTTCCCACTTTGATCATGGTTCTTGGTGATCCATGCATTGGCATAGAACTCTTGAACCATTAAGATTCCGACTTGTTGAATGGGGTTGGTAAGAACTTCCAAACCTCTTCTTCGGATCTCATGTCGGATCTCCGGATATTCACCCTTTTTGAGTGAAAAAGGGACCTCGGGGATCACCTTCTTCAAGGCCACAACTTCATAGAAGTGGTCTTGATGCACCCTTGAGATGAATCTTTCCATCTCCCATGACTCGGAGGTGGAAGCTTTTGCCTTCCCTTTCCTCTTTCTAGAGGTTTCTCCGGCCTTGGATGCCATAAATGGTTATGGAAAAACGAAAAAGCAACGCTTTTACCACACCAAACTTAAAAGGTTTGCTCGTCCTCGAGCAAAAGAAGAAAGAAGAGAGTAGAAGAAGAAGAAATGAGGAAGAAGGGAGTGGCTTTTGTGTTCGGCCAAAGAGGGGGAGAAGTGGTGTTTAGGTTGTGTGAAAATGAAGGGGTGAAGAAGGGTTTATATAGGAGAGGGGGGGTCATGGTTCGGCCATTGATGGGTGGGTTTGGGGGGGTAAGTGGTTTGAATTTGAATGGTGAGGTAGGTGGGGTTTTATGAAGGATGGATGTGAATGGTGAAGAGAAAGATGGGATTTGATAGGTGAAGGGTTTTTGGGGAAGAGGAGTTGAGGTGATTGGTGAATGGGTGAAGAAGAGAGAGAGAGTGGTGGGGTTGGTGGGGATCCTGTGGGGTCCACAGATCCTGTGGTGTCAAGGAAAAGTCATCCCTGCACCAAATGGCATTCAAAATCACGTTTTGAGCCATTTCTGGCGTTAAACGCCGGGCTGGTGCCCATTCCTGGCGTTTAACGCCAGGTTCTTGTCCTTTTCTGGCGTTTAACGCCAGTCTGGTGCCCCTTTCTGGCGTTAAACGCCCAGAATGGTGCCAGACTGGGCGTTAAACGCCCAACTGCTAGCCTCACTGGCGTTTAAACGCCAGTGGGTTCTTCGTCCAGGGTGTGCTGTTTTTCTTCCTGTTTTTCATTCTGTTTTTGCTTTTTCAATTGATTTTGTGACTTCTCATGATCATCAACCTACAAAAAACATAAAATAACAAAAGAAAATGGATAAAATATAACATTGGGTTGCCTCCCAACAAGCGCTTCTTTAATGTCATTAGCTTGACAGAGGACTCTCATGGAGCCTCACATTTTCTCAGAGCAATGTTGGAACCTCCCAACATCAAACTTAGAGTTTGAATGTGGGGGTTCAACACCAAACTTAGAGTTTGGTTGTGGCCTCCCAACACCAAACTTAGAGTTTGACTGTGGGGGCTCTGTTTGACTCTGATTTGAGAGAAGCTCTTCATGCTTCCTCTCCATGGTGACAGAGGGACATCCTTGAGCCTTAAACACAAAGGATTCTTCATTCACTTGAATGATCAGTTCACCTCTATCAACATCAATCACGGCCTTTGCTGTGGCTAGGAAGGGTCTGCCAAGGATGATGGTCTCATCCATGCACTTCCCAGTCTCTAGGACTATGAAATCAGCAGGGATGTAATGGTCTTCAATCTTCACCAAAACATCCTCTACAAGTCCATGAGCTTGTTTTCTTGAGTTGTCTGCCATCTCTAATGAGATTCTTGCAGCTTGCACCTCAAAGATCCCTAGCTTCTCCATTACAGAGAGAGGCATGAGGTTTACACTTGACCCTAAGTCACACAGAGCCTTCTTGAAGGTCATGGTGCCTATGGTACAAGGTATTGAAAACTTCTCAGGATCTTGTCTCTTTTGAGGTAATTTCTGCCTAGACAAGTCATCCAGTTCTTTGGTGAGCAAAGGAGGTTCATTCTCCCAAGTCTCATTTCCAAATAACTTGTCATTTAGCTTCATGATTGCTCCAAGGTATTTAGCAACTTGCTCTTCAGTGACATACTCATCCTCTTCAGAGGAGGAATACTCATCAGAGCTCATGAAAGGCAGAAGTAAGTCCAATGGAATCTCTATGGTCTCATTTTGAGCCTCAGATTCCCATGGTTCCTCATTGGGGAACTTAATGGAGGTCAGTGCACGCCCACTGAGGTCTTCCTCAGTGGCGTTCACTTCCTCCCATTCCTCTCCAAATTCGGCCATGTTGATGGCCTTGCACTCTCCTTTTGGATTTTCTTCTGTATTGCTTGGGAGAGTACTAGGAGGGAGTTCAGTAACTTTCTTGCTCAGCTGTCCCACTTGTGCCTCCAAATTCCTAATGGAGGACCTTGTTTCAGTCATGAAACTTTGAGTGGTTTTAATTAGATCAGAGACCATGGTTGCTAAGTCAGAGGGGTTCTGCTTAGAATTCTCTGTCTGTTGCTGAGAAGATGATGGAAAAGGCTTGCCATTGCTAAACCTGTTTCTACCACCATTATTGTTGTTAAAACCTTGTTGAGGTCTTTCTTGATTCTTCCATGAGAAATTTGGGTGATTTCTCCATGAAGAATTATAGGTGTTTCCATAGGGTTCTCCTAGGTAATTCACCTCTTCCATTGAAGGGTTCCCAGGATCATATGCTTCTTCTTCAGATGAAGCATCCTTAGTACTGTTTGGTGCATTTTGCATTCCAGACAGACTTTGAGAAATCAAATTGACTTGTTGAGTCAATATCTTGTTCTGAGCCAATATGGCATTCAGAGCATCAATCTCAAGAACTCCTTTCTTCTGATTAGTCCCATTATTCACAGGATTCCTTTCAGAAGTGTACATGAATTGGTTATTTGCAACCATTTCAATTAGCTCTTGAGCTTCTGTAGGCGTCTTCTTCAAATGAAGAAATCCTCCAGCAGAGCTATCCAAAGACATCTTGGATAGTTCAGAGAGACCATCATAGAAAATACCTATGATGCTCCATTCAGAAAGCGTCTTCTGTCTGAAGGTTTGGACTTCCACTCTAAGCTTACTCAATTTTTGAGGTGGAAAGAACTTTGCCAAGAAGGCATTGACTAGCTTTTCCCATGAGTCCAGGCTTTCTTTAGGTTGTGAATCCAACCATGTCCTAGCTCTGTCTCTTACAGCAAAAGGGAATAGCATAAGTCTGTAGACCTCAGGGTCTACCCCATTAGTCTTGACAGTGTCACAGATTTGCAAGAATTCAGCTAAGAACTGATGAGGATCTTCCAATGGAAGTCCATGAAACTTGCAATTCTGTTGCATTAGAGAAACTAATTGAGGCTTAAGCTCAAAGTTGTTTGCTCCAATGGCAGGGATAGAGATGCTTCTCCCATAGAAGTCGGGAGTAGGTGCAGTAAAGTCACCCAGCACCTTCCTTACATTGTTTGCATTATTGTTGTTTTCGGCTGCCATGTGTGCTTCTCCTTTGAAGATTTCTGTTAGGTCCTCTACAGAGAGTTTTGCCTTAGCTTCTCTTAGCTTTCGCTTCAAGGTCCTTTCAGGTTTAGGGTCAGCTTCAACAAGAATGCCTTTGTCTCTGCTCCTGCTCATATGAAAGAGAAGAGAACAAGAAAATGTGGAATCCTCTATGTCACAGTACAGAGATTCCTTGAGGTGTCAGAAGAACAGAAAAATAGAAGAAAGAGGTAGAAGAATTCGAACTTAATCAGATAGAGTTCGAATTGTGCATTGAGAAGGAGTGGTACTCCATAAATAGAAGGATGTGGGAAGAGGGGAAGAGAATTTTCAAAAATTAAGTTAAAGAAATTGAAAACATTTTGAAAAACACTAATTAATTTTCGAAAATAAGAGTGGGAAAGAAATCAAGTGATTTTTGAAAAAGATTTTGAAATTAGAAGTCAAAAAGATTTGATTGAAAGCTATTTTGAAAAAGATGAGGTTAAGAAGATATGATTGGTTTTTTTTTAAAAAAGATGTGATTGAGAAGATATGATTTGAAAACAATTTTAAAAAGATTTGATTTTAAAAATTAATAATTTGGCTAACAAGAAGAGATATGATTCAAACATTAAACCTTTCTCAACAGAAAAGGCAACATACTTGAAATGTTTAATCAAATCATTAATTGTTAGCAAGTATCTTTGAAAAAGGAAAGAAATTGATTTTGAAAACATTTGATTGAAAAGATATGATTTGAAAAAGATTTGATTTTGAAAAACTTTGAAAACTTGAAAAAAAACTGATTTGAAAACAAAATTCTCCCCCTTGTGCCATCCTGGCGTTAAACGCCCAGAATGGTATCCATTCTGGCGTTTAACACCTAAAATGCTACCTTTTTGGGCGTTAAACGCCCAACCAGGTACCCTGGCTGGCGTTTAAACGCCAGTCTGTCCTTCTTCACTGGGCGTTTTGAACGCCCAGCTTTTTCTGTGTAATTCCTCTGCTGCATGTTCTGAATCTTCAGTTCCCTGTACTATTGACTTGAAAATAGAACCAAGATCAAATAAACAATACATGCAAGACACCAAACTTAAAATTAGATACTAGACTCAAACAAGAAACATAAAATCTTTTTGGTTTTTATGATTTTGAAATTTTTTTGTGCTTTTTTCGAAAATTGTATGGAAATAGAAAATAAAAGTTTCAGAATTCTTAATTTGGATTCCAGGAATCATTGCAATGCTAGTCTAAGACTCCGGTCCAGGAATTAGACATGGCTTCACAGCCAGCCAAGCTTTCAAAGAAAGCTTCGGTCCAAAACACTAGACATGGCCAATGGCCAGCCAAGCCTTAGCAGATCATTGCTCCAATAGCAAGATTGATAGAGATCAACAAGCTCTTGTGATGATCAGTTGAAACCTCGGTCCAATAAGATTAGACATGGCTTCTCAGCCAGCCAGATTTCAACAGATCATCTTGAAACACTAGAATTCATTCTTAAGAACTCTGAAAAAAATACCTAATCTAAGCAACAAGATGAACCGTCAGTTGTCCATACACAGAACAATCCCCGGCAACGGCGCCAAAAACTTGGTGCGCGAAATTGTGATCACTACAACTTCGCACAACTAACCAGCAAGTGCACTGGGTTGTCCAAGTAATAAACCTTACGCGAGTAAGGGTCGATCCCACGGAGATTGTTGGTATGAAGCAAGCTATGGTCACCTTGTAAATCTTAGTCAGGCAGACTCAAATGGGTATAGTGATATACAAATAAAGCATAAAGATAAAGATAGAGGTACTTATGTAATTCATTGGTAGGAACTTCAGATAAGCGTATGAAGATGCCTTCCCTTCCGTCTCTCTGCTTTCCTACTGTCTTCATCCAATCCTTCTTACTCCTTTCCATGGCAAGCTTATGTAGGGTTTCACCGTTGTCAGTGGCTACCTCCCATCCTCTCAGTGAAAATGTTCCTATGCTCTGTCACAGCATATGGCTAATCAGCTGTCGGTTCTCAGTCAGGCCGGAATAGAATCCAGTGATTCTTTTGCGTCTGTCACTAACGCCCTGCCTGCTAGGAGTTTGAAGCACGTCACAGTCATTCAATCATTGAATCATACTCAGAATACCACAGACAAGGTTAGACCTTCCGGATTCTCTTGAATGCCACCATCAGTTCTCGCCTATACCACGAAGACTCTGATCTCACGGAATGGCTGTCTCGTTTGTCAGGCGAGCACTCGGTTGTCAGGCGATCAACCATGCATCGTGTATCAGGAATCCAAGAGATAAACACTAGAGCCTTGTTTGCTTGTAGAACAGAAGTGGTTGTCAGTCACCTTGTTCATAAGTGAGAATGATGATGAGTGTCACGGATCATCACATTCATCAAGTTGAAGAACAAGTGATATCTTGGACAAAGAACAAGCGGAATTGAATAGAAGAACAATAGTAATTGCATTAATACTCGAGGTACAGCAGAGCTCCACACCTTAATCTATGGTGTGTAGAAACTCCACCGTTGAAAATACATAAGAACAAGGTCTAGGCATGGCCGAATGGCCAGCCTCCCAAAGAGGGTTCAATTATCAAAGCATGATCAAAAGCTCCCTAATATAATAGTAAAAGGTCCTACTTATAGAAAACTAGTAGCCTAGGGTTTACAGAGATGAGTAAATGACATAAAAATCCACTTCCGGGCCCACTTGGTGTGTGCTTGGGCTGAGCAATGAAGCAATTTCGTGTAGAGACTCTTCTTGGAATTAAACGCCAGCTTTTATGCCAGTTTGGGCGTTTAACTCCCATTTAGGTGCCAGTTCCGGCGTTTAACGCTGGAATTTCTGAGGGTGACTTTGAACGCCGGTTTGGGCCATCAAATCTTGGGCAAAGTATGGACTATCATATATTGCTGGAAAGCCCAGAATGTCTACTTTTCAACGCCATTGAGAGCGCGCCAATTGGGCTTCTGTAGCTCCTGAAAATCCACTTCGAGTGCAGGGAGGTCAGAATCCAACAGCATCTGCAGTCCTTTTCAGTCTCTGAATAAGATTTTTGCTCAGGTCCCTCAATTTCAGCTAGAAAATCAATTTCAGCTAGAAAATACCTGAAATCACAGAAAAACACACAAACTCATAGTAAAGTCTAGAAAAGTGAATTTTAACTAAAAACTAATAAAAATATACTAAAAACTCAACTAAAACTACTAAAAACATACTAAAAACAATGCCAAAAAGGGTACAAATTATCCGCTCATCAAGTATCCATCTAGGAAACAATAATACTCATGTCCTGCCAGTCTTTCAAGCATTTGGTCCATGAATAGTAGGGGAAAGTGATCTTTCCGGGTGGCTTCATTAAGTTTCTAGTAGTCAATGCACATACGCCATCCGGTCACCGTTCTTGTGGGTATCAATTCATTCTTCTTATTTGCCACACTAGTGATCCCTCCTTTCTTAGGAACTACTTGCAATGGGCTTACCCAAGGGCTGTCTGAGATGGGATAGATCACCCCTGCTTGCCACAACTTTAACACTTCTTTCTGAACCACTTCATTCATAGTTGGGTTCAGCCTCCTTTGTTGCTGTCTTGAGGGTTGGCATCCTCTTCAAGTAAGATTTTATGCATGCACATTGAAGGAATGATCCCCTTTAAATCTGAAAGTGTCCAGCCTATGGCATCCTTGTGTTGTCTCAGCACTTGGATAAGTTCCTCTTCTTGTTCCTTACTCAGACTTGAATTTATAATTAATGGGTAAGTGTTGTTAGCACCCAGATATGCATACTTCAAGCTAGGTGGTAAGGCTTTCAGCTCTAGTTTTGGTGACTCTGCATCTTTGTTGTCTGTGGTAGTTGGCATCATTGAGTTCCTAATGGTTGCTTGTGGTAGTTTTCCATCTGATGCTTGCTCCAGCTCAATATTTTCTTCACATTGTTCTTCTCCCATAACTTCTTGAACTATCTATTCCATGGTGTCTACCAGCATGCATTCTCCTATGGGTTTCTTGGGGTAACTTATTGCTTTGAAGACGTTGAAGACTATTTTCTCTTCATGCAATCTCAAGACTAATTCCCTTTTCTACACATCAATGATGGCTCCAGCAGTAGCTAGAAATGGTCTTCCTAGGATAATTGATGTGTTGGCTTCTTCTTCCATGTCCAGCACAACAAAATCAGCAGGGAAAATGAACTCTCCCACTTTCACTAGCAAGTCTTCCACCACCCCATGTGGAAACTTAAATATTCTGTCAGCCAATTGGAGTGCCATTCTTGTTGGCCTGGCTTCCTTAATCTTCATCCTTCTCATCATGGTTAGGGACATAAGATCTATGCTAGCTCCCAAATCACACAAAGCTTTCTCAATAGTGATGTCCCCTATGATGCAGGGGATTTGAAAACTCCCTGGGTCTTTCAATTTTTAGGGTAACTTCTTCTGTATGATGGCACTGCACTCCTCAGTCAATAATATGGTTTCTTTTGCCTCCCAGTTCCTCTTTTTGGTTATAAGCTCCTTCAAGAACTTGGCATAGAATGGCATTTGTTCTAATGCCTCAGCAAATGGTATGTTGATTTGGAGCCTCTTGAAGATCTCTAGGAACTTAGAGAACTGGGCATCCTTCCCATCTTTTCTCAATCTTTGTGGGTATGGTGCCTTTGGCACATAAGGCTTCAAAACTGTTTTTGGTGGAGGTGAAACTAGGGTCTCCCATTCATCCTCGTTTCCATGTTTTGGTGCAACCTCTTCATGATTATCTTTGCTTAGGGCTCCTTCCTCTACAAATTTCCTACTTCTTAGAGTTATGGCTTTGCATTTCCCTCTTGGGTTAGCCATGGTATCGCTGGGAAATGTGTGTGTGGAAACTGGAATTTGCTTGGACAAAATTCCCACTTGTGCTTCCAACTTTGAGATTGCTGCACCTTGATTTTTCAGATTTGACCTGTATTCCTCTTGATTAGCATCTATCCTTCTGTCAGTTTGTGCTTGTCTGTCCATGAGGGAGGAGACTGCCCCTGAAATCTGGGATGATAGTTGTGCTATTGCAGCCTCCATCCTCTCAAAGTTGCTCTTGATTTCACATGGTTGCATAGTTGAGGATGGTGCATCTTGATTGAGGTTGTTGTGTATGGGTTGGTTGTTATGGTAGGCTGTGTTTTGTGAGTTATGGTAGGGTCTATGGTTCCTTGTTTGATGGTTGGGGTTGTGGTTTTGTTGATTTGATGGATAAGGCTTGTTGTGGTCGTGGTTGTGGTTTTGTTGATTTTCCCACCCAAAGTTTGGGTGGTTCTTCCAACCTGGGTTGTATGTCTTAGAGTGTAGGTCATATGGTGTTCTGGATGAATTGTGCACATAATTGACTTCTTCCCAGTCTCCTTCAGATTCTGATGCATTTCCTTCTTGTTGAGAAATTTGATCTTGAATAACTGAGGCTTGGTTGGCCTCCATCCTCTTGGTTAAGGCTACTATTTGTGTTGCAATTGCCTTATTCACAAAGCATCTATAGAGTTGAGTTCTAGCACTCCCTTCTTCTGGGTCCTTTCTGAGGCATAAAAATACTCATTTTCAGCTACAGTTTCAATGACGTCTACGGCCTCTTCAATGGTTTTCCTTTTATTGAGTGAGCCTCCTGAAGAGTGATTCACAGCCTTTTTTACTTCATAGGATAGTCCCTCATAAAAGATATGTAGCTGTACCCACTCATTGAATATTTCTGGTGGGCATCTTCTTGTTAGATCTTTGAATCTCTCCCAGGCCTCATAGAGTATTTCTCCATCTTGTTGTCTGAAAGTTTGCACCTCAGCTCTCAGCTTATTGATTTTTTGTGGAGGGTAAAATCTTGCAAGGAATCTGTTAACGACCTCCTCCCATGTAGTTAGGCTATCCTTGGGGAATGATTCCAACCACTTTGCTGCCTTATCTCTGAGTGAGAAAGGGAACAAGAGTAGTTTGTAGATGTCAGAGTGTACCCCGTTGGACTTTACAGTATCACATATCCTCAAGAATGTGCTGAGATGTTGATTAGGATCTTCTTGGACACTTCCTCCATATGAGCAATTATTCTGAACAAGTGTGATGAGCTGAGGCTTCAGCTCAAAATTATTGGCTTAAATTGTTGGCTTTAGGATGCTGCTACCACAATTTCTAGGGTTTGGGTTGATGTAGGAGCCTAAGACTCTCCTTTCTTGCCCATCATGATTGACTGGGCCTCCCCTGGCATGATTATGAACTTCTTCCTCATGATGATTCTCCATATTGTCCTCCATGTTTGTTTCAAAATACTCTTCCTCTTCCTCAGCACCAACGACTCTCTTCCCTCTTGCTTCCTTCCTTAATCTAAAGAAGGTTCTCTCAGGTTCAGAATCAAAGGAAGTTGAAGCTCCACTTCTCCTACTTGTCATACATCCAATCAAGACAAAAAGCAAAAAAGAAAGTGGGTGAATGAATTACTTTGTTAGAGTGGTTGTTAGTGTGAATGGTGCAATTGATCAAACAGTTAGAAGGGTGAAAATGTGGATAATCAAAAAAGAAAGAAATAGAGCTCAAAATAAAATAAAAAATATGCAAAATAAAAGAAATTAAAATAACAAGGAAATTAAATTGCTTAATCTAGCTCCCCAATCAATTTAATCACTGTCAAATTTAAGCCAATCCCCGGTAACGGCGCCATAAAACTTGATGAGTTTCTAATTCACACCCCATTCAAAAATTTAGTGTATCATTTCTTTTGGCAAATTCGTCTCGTAACAAATTTCCTTCGGCAAGTGTACCGAATTGTCATCAAGTAAAAACTCACTATAGAGTGAGGTCGAATCCCACAGAGATTGATTGATCAAGCAACTTTAATTAGAGGAATGTTCTAGTTGAGCGAACCAGAATGTGATTTGAGATTTGCAGAGAATTTAAATTGCGGAAAAGTAAATAGCAGAAAAAGTAATGCTAGAAATAAAGAGCTGAATGTAAATTGCGTAAGGTAAATAGCAGAATCTTAAATGGGAATGGGGGAAATGCTCATAAAAGTAAATGGCAGAAATTAAAGAGAATGGGTAAGATCAGAAATGGGGAGTTCATTGGGCTTAGGAGATGTTGCATTCTCCGGATCAAATTCATTTTCATCTCTTCCTCAATCAATGCATTCATTGATCTCCTTGGCAATCTTAAGTAATCGAATTCAAATTCCTTGGTAATCCAATCTATCAAATCTTGATCAATAGTGAATTCCTTGGTCAATTGCTCATGAGAAGAGATGAAGTATGGTAACTGATTATACCACATGCATTCCCAAGTCAAGTATTGGTAGGATTATAGTCACATATCCATCCAAACCTAATTTGGTCCAGCATGAGAAAGCATTTCTAGCATGATCTCTTCATTCCTCTTCCAAGGTTCCGAAGAGATCCAAATATGAATAGTTTCTTTTCCAAGATAACTACCCAATTAGATGAAGATTGAAAGCTTTCTAGTAAAATCAAGAGAGAAGATAGAAGAAGAAGAATGAAAACTAATATTGATCCATCAAATTGCAGTAGAGCTCCCTAACCCAATGAAATGGGTTTAGTTGTTCATAGCTCCGGAAAATAAAAACAAAGATGGAGAATACATCATGAAAGTAAAACTAGAAGTTGCAGAGAAAGTAAAATACAGAGAGTAGTTCTATGCCCAAGGCTTCTAAAGTTTTCCAACCCCCTTCTAATTCAAAGCTACTCCTATATATACTACTCTTCTGATTTTCTAGTTGGCTCTTCAAGTCTTGGGTATGGGCCTCTGGATCTTGAGTTTGAAGCAGTTATCCTCTTCATTGGGCTTAGTTTTTCTTGCAGAGAGAAAAGGTGTAGTGGGCAGGGACTTTGGCTCAGGATGTTAGTGGTGTCAATGTTAAGTGAAAGTGTGGGTTCGAGAACGTTAGTGACAATAACCTTTTTCACTAACGTTCCTAACCCAAATATGATCACGTTGACTTCAACGTTAGTGGCACTAACGTGACCACTAACGTTGCCTCTTGGTCCTTCGCATACGTTATTGGGACTTACCTTTCCCAATAACGTCGTGAGTCACCCCTTCTCCTTACATTAGAGTCCACGTTAACTAGGTTAACGTGGCTTCTAACGTAGCAATGCCAATTCTTCGAGAACGTTAGTGACACTTACCTTTGTCACTAACGTTCCAATGTGCCCCTACTTCCCACGTTAGAGTCCACGTTAACTAAGTTAACGTGGCTTCTAACGTAGTCATGCTAGCCATCTCCAACGTTAGTGACAAAGGTGAGTGTCACTAACGTTGGCTCATCATCTCTTTATCCACGTTAGCTTCCACGTTAACAAAGTTAACATGGGAGTTAACGTTGCTCATGGTGGCTCTTGGTGGTTCACCCCAACGTTAGTGACAAAGGTAAGTGTCACTAACGTTGGCGATCAATTGCTCTCTCCACGTTAGCTTCCACGTTAACTAAGTTAACGTGGGAGTTAACGTGGCTCATGGAGGCTTGGCCAACGTTAGTGACAAAGGTGAATGTCACTAACGTTCGCTTCTCTTTAGCTCCTTTAACGTTAGAGTCCACATTAACTAAGTTAACGTGGCAACTAACATGGCCAATTATGAGCTTGGTCCAACGTTAGTGACAAAGGAGAGTGTCACTAACGTTGGCCTTATTGTCTTCTTCCACGTTAGAGTTCATGTTAACTTAGTTAACGTGACTCTTAATGTGGGCTATGATGGCTTCGCGGGCGTTATTGGCGATTACCTTTCTCATTAACTTTGCAAGCTAGCTCCCATTCCACGTTAGAGGTCACGTTAGCTGAACTAACGTGAATGCTAACGTGGTTCTTCTTTGTTTCCTTTGTCCTGAAATCAAGCAACAAAGTGCATCAAAGTTCTAATCCAAGTAATGAGACATGCATCATCCAATTTGTCATATAATTCATGCAAAATTCTCATGAAATCATGTAAAGTGAACAATGTATGCTTGAAACAAGATGTAAGTGAATATCTACCCAAAACTAGCTTATTTCTTAAGAAAATGCATGAAACTACCCTAAAAACAGTAAAGAAATGTCAATGAAACTGGCCAAAATGCCCTGGCATCACATGCACTTTTAGAATGTTGCAGGTGCATTACACAATCCAAAGGGCATTCTTCTATAAGCAAATACAACATATGAACAAGTAAATAAAGTTTTTTCCTGATCCTTGGGATCTACAACAATTTGGTTGTAGCCCGAGTATCCATCTAGGAAACAATAATACTCATGTCCTGCCAGTCTTCCAAGCATTTGGTCCATGAATGGTAGGGGAAAGTGATCTTTTTGGGTGGCTTCATTAAGTTTCTGGTAGTCAATGCACATACGCCATCCGGTCACTGTTCTTGTGGGTATCAATTCATTCTTCTCATTTGCCACAACAGTGATCCCTCCCTTCTTAGGAACTACTTGCACTGGGCTTACCCAAGAGCTGTCTGAGATGGGATAGATCACCCCTGCTTGCCACAACTTTAACACTTCTTTCTGAACCACTTCATTCATAGTTGGGTTCAGCCTTCTTTGTTGCTGTCTTGATGGTTGGCATCCTCTTCAAGTAAGATTTTATGCATGCACATTGAATGACTGATCCCCTTTAAATCTGAAAGTGTCCAGCCTATGGCATCCTTGTGTTGTCTCAGCACTTGGATAAGTTCCTCTTCTTGTTCCTTACTCAGACTTGAATTTATGATTACTAGGTAAGTGTTGTTAGCACCCAGATATGCATACTTCAAGCTAGGTGGTAAGACTTTCAGCTCTAGTTTTGGTGACTCTGCATCTTTGTTGTCTGTGGTAGTTGGCATCATTGAGTTCCTAATGGTTGCTTGTGGTAGTTTTCCATCTGATGCTTGCTCCAGCTCAATATTTTCTTCGCATTGTTCTTCTCCCATAACTTCTTGAACTATCTGTTCCATGGTGTCTACCAGCATGCATTCTCCTATGGGTTTCTTGGGGTAACTCATTGCTTTGAAGACGTTGAAGACTATTTTCTCTTTATGCAATCTCAAGACTAATTCCCCTTTCTGCACATCAATGATGGCTCCAACAGTAGCTAGAAATGGTCTTCCTAGGATAATTGATGTGTTGGCTTCTTCTTCCATGTCCAGCACAACAAAATCAGCAGGGAAAATGAACTCTCCCACTTTCACTGGCAAGTCTTCCACCACCCCATGTGAAAATTAAATGTTCTGTCAGCCAATTGGAGTGCCATTCTTGTTGGCTTGGCTTCCTTATTCATCTTCATCCTTCTCATCATGGTTAGGGACATAAGATTTATGCTAGCTCCCAAATCACACAAAGCTTTCTCAATAGTGATGTCCCCTATGATGCAGGGGATTTGAAAACTCCCTGGGTCTTTCAATTTTTAAGGCAACTTCTTCTGTATGATGGCACTGCACTCCTCAGTCAATAATATGGTTTCTTTTGCCTCCCAGTACCTCTTTTTGGTTATAAGCTCCTTCAAGAACTTGGCATAGAATGGCATTTGTTCTAATGCCTCAGCAAATGGTATGTTGATTTGGAGCCTCTTGAAGATCTCTAAGAACTTAGAGAACTGGCTATCCTTCCCATCTTTTCTCAATCTTTGTGGGTATGGTGCCTTTGGCACATAAGGCTTCAAAACTGGTTTTGGTGGAGGTGAAACTAGGGTCTCCCCTTCATCCTCGTTTCCATGTTTTGGTGCAACCTCTTCATGATTATCTTTGCTTAGGGCTCCTTCCTCTACAAATTTCCTACTTCTTAGAGTTATGGCTTTGCATTTCCCTCTTGGGTTAGCCATGGTATCGCTGGGAAATGTGTGTGTGGAAACTGGAATTTGCTTGGACAAAATTCCCACTTGTGCTTCCAACTTTGAGATTGCTGCACCTTGATTTTTCAGATTTGACCTGTATTCCTCTTGATTAGCATCTATCCTTTTGTCAGTTTGTGCTTGTCTGTCCATGAGGGAGGAGACCGCCCCTAAAATCTTGGATGATAGTTGTGCTATTGCAGCCTCCATCCTCTCAAAGTTGCTCTTGATTTCACATGGTTGCATAGTTAAGGATGGTGCATCTTGATTGAGGTTGTTGTGTATGGGTTAGTTGTTATGGTAGGCTGTGTTTTGTGAGTTATGGTAGGGTCTATGGTTCCTTGTTTGATGGTTGGGGTTGTGGGTTTGTTGATTTGATGGATAAGGCTTGTTGTGGTCCTGGTTGTGGTTTTGTTGATTTCCCCACCCAAAGTTTAGGTGGTTCTTCCAACCTGGGTAGTATGTCTTAGAGTGTAGGTCATATGGTGTTCTGGATGAATTGTGCACATAATTGACTTCTTCCCAGTCTCCTTCAGATTCTGATGCATTTCCTTCTTGTTGAGGAATTTGATCTTGAATAACTGAGGCTTGGTTGGCCTCCATCCTCTTGGTTAAGGCTACTATTTGTGCTGCAATTGCCTTATTCACAAAGCATCTACAGAGTTGAGTTCTAGCACTCCCTTCTTCTGGGTCCTTTCTGAAGCATAAAAATACTCATTTTCAGCTACAGTTTTAATGACGTCTACGGCCTCTTCAATGGTTTTCTTTTTATTGAGTGAGCCTCCTGAAGAGTGATCCACATCCTTTTTTACTTCATAGGATAGTCCCTCATAAAAGATATGTAGTTGTACCCACTCATTGAATATTTCCGGTGGGCATCTTCTTGTTAGATCTTTGAATCTCTTCCAGGCCTCATAGAGTGTTTCTCCATCTTGTTGTCTGAAAGTTTGCACCTCATCTCTCAGCTTATTAATTTTTTGTGGAGGGTAAAATCTTGAAAGGAATCTGTTCACGACCTCCTCCCATGTAGTTAGGCTATCCTTGGGGAATGATTCCAACCACTTTGCTGCCTTATCTCTGAGTGAGAAAGGGAACAAGAGTAGTTTGTAGATGTCAGAGTGTACCCCGTTGGACTTTATAGTATCACATATCCTCAAGAATGTGCTGAGATGTTGATTAGGATCTTCTTGGACACTTCCTCCATATGAGCAATTATTCTGAACAAGTGTGATGAGCTGAGGCTTCAGCTCAAAATTATTGGCATAAATTGTTGGCTTTAGGATGCTGCTACCACAATTTCTAGGGTTTGGGTTGATATTGGAGCCTAAGACTCTCCTTTCTTGCCCATCATGATTGATTGGACCTCCCCTGGCATCATTATGAACATCTTCCTCATGATGATTCTCCATATTTTCCTCCATGTTTGTTTCAAAATACTCTTCCTCTTCCTTAATCTAAAGAAGGTTCTCTTAGGTTCAGAATCAAAGGAAGTTGAAGCTCCACTTCTCCTACCTGTCATACAACCAATCAAGACAAAAAGCAAGAAAGAAAGTGGGTGAATGAATTACTTTGTTAGAGTGGTTATTAGTGTGAATGGTGCAATTGATCAAACAGTTAGAAGGGTGGAAATATAGATAATCAAAAAAGAAAGAAATAGAGCTCAAAATAAAATAAAAAAAATGCTAAATAAAAGAAATTAAAATAACAAGGAAATTAAATTGCTTAATCTAGCTCCCCAATCAATTTAATCACCGTCAAATTTAAGCCAATCTCCGGCAACGGCGCCATAAAACTTGATGAGTTTCTAATTCACACCCCATTCAAAAATTTAGTGAATCAGTTCTTTTGGCAAATTCGTCTCGTAACAAATTTTCTTCGGCAAGTGTACCAAATTGTCGTCAAGTAAAAACTCACTATAGAGTGAGGTCGAATCCCACAGAGATTGATTGATCAAGCAACTTTAATTAGAGGAATGTTCTAGTTGAGCGAACCAGAATTTGATTTGAGATTTGCAGAGAATTCAAATTGCGGAAAAGTAAATAGCAGAAAAAGTAATGCTAGAAATAAAGAGCTGAATGTAAATGGCGTAAGGTAAATAGCAGAATCTTAAATGGGAATGGGGGAAATGCTCATAAAAGTAAATGGCAGAAATTAAAGAGAATGGGTAAGATCAGAAATGGGGAGTTCATTGGGCTTAGGAGATATTGCATTCTCTGGTTCAAATTCATTTTCATCTCTTCCTCAATCAATGCATTCATTGATCTCCTTGGCAATCTTAAGTAATCGAATTCAAATTCCTTGGTAATCCAATCTCTCAAATCTTGATCAATAGTGAATTCCTTGGTCAATTGCTCATGAGAAGAGATGAAGTATGGTAACTGATTATACCACATGCATTCCCAAATCAAGTATTGGTAGGATTATAGTCACATATCCATCCAAACCCAATTTGGTCCAGCATGAGAAAGCATTTCTAGCATGATCTCTTCATTCCTCTTCCAAGGTTCCGAAGAGATCCAAATATGAATAGTTTCTTTTCCAAGATAACTACCCAATTGGGTGAAGATTGAAAGCTTTCTAGTAAAATCAAGAGAAAAGATAGAAGAAGAAGAATGAAAACTAATATTGATCCATCAAATTGCAGCAGAGCTCCCTAACCCAATGAAATGGGTTTAGTTGTTCATAGCTCTGGAAAATGAAAACAAAGATGGAGAATACATCGTGAAAGTAAAACTAGAAGTTGCAGAGAAAGTAAAATACAGAGAGTAGTTCTATGCCCAAGGCTCCTAAAGTTTCCAACCCCCTTCTAATTCAAAGCTACTCCTATATATACTACTCTTCTGATCTTCTAGTTGGCTCTTCAAGTCTTGGGTATGGGCCTCTGGATCTTGAGTTTGAAGAAGTTATCCTCTTCATTGGGCTTAGTTTTGCTTGCAGAGAGAAAAGGTGAAGTAGGCAGGGACTTTGGCTCAGGACGTCAGTGGTGTCAATGTTAAGTGAAAGTGTGGGTTCGAGAACGTTAGTGACAATCACCTTTTTCACTAACGTTCCTAACCCAAATATGATCACGTTGACTTCACCGTTAGTGGCACTAACGTGACCACTAACGTTGCCTCTTGGTCCTTCGCATACGTTATTGGACTTACCTTTCCCGATAACGTGGTGAGTCACCCCTTCTCCTTACGTTAGAGTCCACGTTAACTAGGTTAACGTGGCTTCTAACGTAGCAATGCCAATTCTTCGAGAACGTTAGTGACACTTACCTTTGTCACTAACGTTCCAATGTGCCCCTACTTCCCACGTTAGAGTCCACGTTAACTAAGTTAACCTGGCTTCTAACGTAGTTATGCTAGCCATCTCCAACGTTAGTGACAAAGGTGAGTGTCACTAACGTTGGCTCATCATCCCTTTATCCACGTTAGCTTCCACATTAACAAAATTAACGTGGGAGTTAACGTTGCTCATGGTGGCTCTTGGTGGTTCACCCCAACGTTAGTGACAAAGGTAAGTGTCACTAACGTTGGCGATCAATTGCTCTCTCCACGTTAGCTTCCACGTTAACTAAGTTAACGTGGGAGTTAACGTGGCTCATGGAGGCTTGGCCAACGTTAGTGACAAAGGTGAATGTCACTAACGTTAGCTTCTCTTTTGGTCCTTTAATGTTAGAGTCCACGTTAACTAAGTTAACGTGGCAACTAACGTGGCCAATTATGAGCTTGGTCCAACGTTAGTGACAAAGGAGAGTGTCACTAACGTTGGCCTTATTGTCTTCTTCCACGTTAGAGTTCACGTTAACTTAGTTAACGTGACTCTTAACGTGGGCTATGATTGCTTCGAGGGCGTTATTGGCGATTACCTTTCTCACTAACTTTGCAAGCTAGCTCCCATTCCACGTTAGAGGTCACGTTAGAGGTCACGTTAGTTGAACTAACGTGAATGCTAACATGGTTCTTCTTTGCTTCTTTTGTCCTGAAATCAAGCAGCAAAGTGCATCAAAGTTCTAATCCAAGTCATGAGACATGCGTCATTGGTGGACGAAATTGTGATTCAAATTCTTGTATCATTTGTGATCAATGTTCTAATTATGGCTCTGGTGGAATTCACAACTCCGTTCAACTAACCAGCAAGTGTACTGGGTCGTCCAAGTAATAACCTTACGTGAGTAAGGGTCGAATCCACAGAGATTGTTGGTATGAAGCAAGCTATGGTCACCTTGCAAATCTCAGTTAGGCAGATTAAATCTGTTTATGGTGAGTTCGAATATTAATAATAAAATAAATAATAAAAGGATAGAAATACTTATGCAGATTCATTGGTAGGAATTTCAGATAAGCGGAATGGAGCTGCTGTAGAGCTCTCGGACGCCTGCCTTCCTATTGCTTCAATTCAATCCTGAGTTTACTCCTTTCCATGGCAAGCCTTGTATAGGGGTTCACTATCAGCTGTGGCTACTTTCATTCCTCTCGGGGAAATAACCTGCACGGATGTCACTCGCACAGCTAACCAGTCTGGAGGCATCACCCATGGTTGATAGCTACATCCCATCCTCGCAGTGAAAGCTAATGCACGCACTCTGTCACAGTACGGCCAATCACCGGTTGGTTCCCGCTCCTACTGGAATAGAATCCCTCTTTTGCGTTTGTCACTAACGCCCAGCAGGTTAAAGTTTGAAGCACGTCACAGTCATTCATGAACGGAATCCTACTCGGAACACCACAGACAAGGTGAGACTTTCCGGATTCCCAGGATCCTACTCGGAACACCACAGACAAGGTTGGACTTTCCGGATCCAGATGAATGCCGCCATCTATCTAGCTTATACCACGAAGATTCTGTTGGGGAATCTAAGGGATACACATTCAAGCTTCTTTGCATGTAGAACGTAAGTGGTTGTCAATCACGCGCGTTCATGAGTGAGAATGATGATGAGAGTTATTAGCTCATCACATTCATCATGTTCTTGAGTACGAATGAATATCTTGGAATAAGAATAAGATAGAGAATTGAATAAAAGAAAATAGAACTTCATTAATCTTTGAGGTACAGCAGAGCTCCACACCCTTAATCTATGGTGTGCAGAAACTCCACCGTTAAAAATACATAAGCAAGAGGTCCAGGCATGGCCGAATGGCCAGCCCCCTAAACGTGATCACAGGATAGAAAATACCATCCAGGATGTCTAATACAATAGTTAGATGTCCTATATATACTAGACTAGCTACTAGGGTTTACATGAGTAAGTAATTGATGCATAAATCCACTTCCGGGGCCCACTTGGTGTGTGCTTGGGCTGAGCTTGATCTATCCACGAGCTGAGGCTTCTCTTGGAGTTGAATTTCGAGTTATGATGTGCTTTGGGCGTTCAACTCCGGATTATGACGTCTTTCTGGCGTTTAACTCCAGAAAGGAGTGTGTACTTGGCGTTCAACGCCAAGTTGCGTCGTCATTCTTCGAATAAAGTATGGACTATTATATATTGCTGGAAAGCCCTGGATGTCTACTTTCCAACGCCGTTGAGAGCGCGCCATTTAGAGTTCTGTAGCTCCAGAAAATCCATTTCGAGTGCAGGGAGGTCAGAATCCAACAGCATCAGCAGTCCTTTTGTCAGCCTTTTTCAGAGTTTTGCTCAAATCCCTCAATTTCAGTCAGAATTTACCTGAAATCACAGAAAAACACACAAACTCATAGTAAAGTCCAGAAATGTGAATTTAACATAAAAACTAAGGAAAACATCCCTAAAAGTAGCTTAAACTTACTAAAAACTATATAAAAACAATGCCAAAAAGCGTATAAATTATCCGCTCATCACAACACCAAACTTAAATTGTTGCTTGTCCCCAAGCAACTGAAAATCAAATAGGATAAAAAGAAGAGAATATACTATAAAGTCCAAAATATCAATGAATATTAATTTAATTACATGAGCGGGACTTGTAGCTTTTGCTTCTGAACAGTTTTGGCATCTCACTTTTTCCTTTGAAGTTTAGAATGATTGGCTTCTCTAGGAACTTAGAATTTCGGATAGTGTTATTGACTTTCCTAGTTAAGCATGTTGATTCTTGAACACAGCTACTTATGAGTCTTGGCTGTGGCCCTAAGCACTTTGTCTTCCAGTATTACCACCGGATACACAAATGCCACAGACACATAACTGGGTGAACCTTTTCAGATTGTGACTTAGCTTTGCTAAAGTCCCCAGTTAGTGGTGTCCAGAGCTCTTAAGCACACTCTTTTGCTTTGGATCACGACTTTAACCACTCAGTCTCAAGCTTTTCACTTGGACCTTCATGACACAAGCACATGGTTAGGGACAGCTTGGTTTAGCCGCTTAGGCCTGGATTTAATTTCCTTGGGCCCTCCTATCCATTGATGCTCAAAGCCTTGGATCCTTTTTACCCTTGCCTTTTGGTTTTAAGGGCTATTGGCTTTTTCTACTGCTCCTTCTCTTCTTTTTTTTTTTTTTTTCGCCATTTTTTTTTCTTTCTCACTGCTTTTTCTTGCTTCAAGAATCAATTTCATGATTTTTCAGATCCTCAGTAACATTTCTCTTTGTTCATCATTCTTTCAAGAGCCAACAATTTTAACATTCATAAACAACAAGATCCAAGACATATGCACTGTTCAAGCATTCATTCAGAGAACAAGAGTATTGTCACCACATCAATATAATTAAATTAAATTCACTAATAATTTCGAAAATTATGTACTTCTTGTTCTTTTGAATTAAAACATTTTTCTTTTAAGAGAGGTGAAGGACTAATGGATTTTATTCATAGCTTTAAGGCATGGTTTACACACTAATGATCATGAAATAGAGACACAAAAACATAGATAAACATAGCATTAAAAACCGAAAACAGAGAGAAATAAAGAACAAGGAATGAATCCACCTTAGTGGCGTCTTCTTCTTGAAGGACCAATGATGTTCTTCAACTCTTCTATGTCCCTTCCTTGCCTTTGTTGCTCCTCCCTCATTGCTCTTTGATCTTCTCTTATTTCTTGGAGAATGATGGAGTGCTCATGATGTTCCACCCTTAGTTGTTCAACGTTATGACTCAAATCCTCTAAGGAGGTGTTGAGTTGCTCCCAATAGTTGTTGGGAGGAAAGTGCATTCCTTGAGGCATTTGTTGATGATGCACTTCCTCATGTTCTTCTTGGAGGCCGTGAGGAGCTTCCCTTGTTTGCTCCATCTTTTTCTTGGTAATGGGCTTGTCTTCTTCAATGGAGACATCTCCTTCTATGATAACTCCAGCTGAGTAACATAGATGGCATATAAGGTGGGGGAAGGCTAACCGTGCCATGTATGAAGGCTTGTCAGCTATTTTGTAGAGTTCATTGGAGATGACTTCATGAACCTCTACTTCTTCACCAATCATGATGCTATGAACCATGATGGCCCGATCCACAGTAACTTCAGATCGGTTGCTTGTAGGGATGATGGATCTTTGAATGAACTCCAACCATCCTCTAGCTACAAGCTTGAGGTCCAGTCTTCTTAGTTGGACTGGCTTGCCTTTGGAGTCTACTCTCCATTGGGCGCCTTCCACACATATGTCCGTAAGGACTTGGTCCAACCTTTGGTTAAAGTTGACCCTTCTTGTGTAGGGGTGTTCATCACCTTGCATCATAGGCAAATGAAACGCCAACCTCACATTCTCCGGACTAAAATCCAAGTATTTCCCCCTAACCATGGTGATATAGTTTTTCGGACTTGGGTTCATACCTTGGTCATGGTTTCTAGTGATCCATGCATTGGCATAGAACTCTTGAACCATTAAAATTCCAACTTGTTGTATGGGGTTGGCTATGACTTCCCAACCTCTTCTTTGAATTTCAAGTCGGATTTCCGGATACTCATTCTTCTTGAGTTTGAAAGGGACCTCATGGATCACTTTCTTCTTTGCCACAACATCATAGAAGTGGTCTTGGTGGCTCTTGGAGATGAATCTCTCCTTCTCCCATGACTCGGAAGTGGAAGCTTTTGCCTTCCCTTTTCCTTTTCTTGAGGAGACTCCGGTCTTAGGTGCCATTGATGGTGAATGAAAAATAAAAAGCTTAGGCTTTTTACCACACCAAACTTAAAATTTGCTTGTCCCCAAGCAAAAAGAAAAGAAGAGTAGAAGAGGAAGAAGAAAATATGGAGAGAGGGAGAAGAGAGGGTTCGGTTATGTGGGAGAATGTGGGTTTGTGTTGTGTGAAAATGGAAAAGAAAAGAAGGGTATTGATGAGCGGATAATTTATACGCTTTTTGGCATTGTTTTTATATAGTTTTTAGTAAGTTTAAGCTACTTTTAGGGATGTTTTCATTAGTTTTTATGTTAAATTCACATTTCTGGACTTTACTATGAGTTTGTGTGTTTTTCTGTGATTTCAGGTAAATTCTGACTGAAATTGAGGGATTTGAGCAAAACTCTGAAAAAGGCTGACAAAAGGACTGCTGATGCTGTTGGATTCTGACCTCCCTGCACTCGAAATGGATTTTCTGGAGCTACAGACCTCCAATTGGCACGCTCTCAACGGCGTTGGAAAGTAGACATCCAGGGCTTTCCAGCAATATATAATAGTCCATACTTTATTCGAAGAATGACGACGCAAACTGGCGTTGAACGCCAAGTACACGCTCCTTTCTGGAGTTAAACGCCAGAAAAACGTCATAATCCGGAGTTGAACGCCCAAAGCACATCACAACTCGAAATTCAACTCCAAGAGAAGCCTCAGCTCGTGGATAGATCAAGCTCAGCCCAAGCATACACCAAGTGGGCCCCAGAAGTGGATTTATGCATCAATTACTTACTCATGTAAACCCTAGGAGCTAGTTTATTATAAATAGGATGATTTACTAATGTATCAATCATCTTTTGATCTCAGTTTTATTTTATTCTTCATCTTAGGAGATCATTGATCACGTTTAGGGGGCTGGCCATTCGGCCATGCCTGAACCTTCTTTTACTTATGTATTTTCAACGGTGGAGTTTCTGCACACCATAGATTAAGGGTGTGGAGCTCTGCTGTACCTCAAAGATTAATGAAGTTCTATTTTCTTTTATTCAATTCTCTATCTTATTCTTATTCCAAGATATTCATTCGTACTCAAGAACATGATGAATGCGATGAGCTAATAACTCTCATCATCATTCTCACTCATGAACGCGCGTGATTGACAACCACTTCCGTTCTACATGCAACAAGGCTTGAATGTGTATCTCTTAGATTCCCCAACAGAATCTTCGTGGTATAAGCTAGATAGATGGCGGCATTCATCTGGATCCGGAAAGTCCAACCTTGTCTGTGGTGTTTCGAGTAGGATCCTGGGAATCCGGAAAGTCTCACCTTGTCTGTGGTATTCCGAGTAGGATTCCGTTCATGAATGATTGTGACGTGCTTCAAACTTTAACCTGCTGGGCGTTAGTGACAAACGCAAAAGAGGGATTCTATTCCAGTAGGAGCGGGAACCAACCGGTGATTGGCCGTACTGTGACAGAGTGCGTGCATAGCTTTCACTGCGAGGATGGGATGTAGCTATCAACCATGGGTGATGCCTCCAGACTGGTTAGCTGTGCGAGTGACAGCCGCACAGGTTATTTCCCCGAGAGGAATGAAAGTAGCCACAACTGATAGTGAACCCCTATACAAAGCTTGCCATGGAGAGGAGTAAGAAGGATTGGGTAGAAGGAATAGGAGAGCAGGCGTCCTAGAGCTCTACAGCACCTCCATTCCGCTTATCTGAAATTCCTGCCAATGAATCTGCATAAGTATTTCTATCCTTTTTATTATTCCTTTTTATTAAAACAATCCAATTATCACTATTACAAATGTTTAATCCGCCTAACTGAGATTTGCAAGGTGACCATAGCTTGCTTCATACCAACAATCTCTGTGGATTCGACCCTTACTCACGTAAGGTTATTACTTGGACGACCCAGTACACTTGCTGGTTAGTTGAACGGAGTTGTGATTTCACTCGTGCCAATTTCAATTTCTATATAAGTACTACTCAAAGAATACATTGATCACAATTTTGTGTTTTTCCTTAAAAATTCAAAAATCAAAAATATCTTTTCCTTATTTCCCTCCACAATTTCGAAATTTTGGGTTGACTTGGTCAAAAGATTTTTAAAATTAGTTGTTTCTTACAAGTCAAGTCAAAATTTCAATTTTAAAAATCTTATCTTTTCAAAATCTTTTTCAAAATTATATCTTTTTCAAAATTTTTTATTTATTTTCAAAAATTTCAAAAATATTTTTCAAATATTTTCAAATTCTTTTTCTTATCTTTATATGTAATTTTCGAAAATTCACTAATAATTAATGTGATTGGTTCAAAAATTTGAAGTTTGTTACTTTCTTGTTAAGAAAGGTTCAATCTTTAAGTTCTAGAATCTTATCTTGTAGTTTCTTGTTAGTGAAGTAAATAATTTCAAAATTTTTTTTGAATTAAATCTTTTTATCTTTTATCTTATCTTTTTCAAAAAAAATTTTTTATCTTTTTCAAAAATTTTATCTTTTTCAAAATTTGATTTTAAAATATCTTATCCAACTTACTATCTTCTTATCTTTTTAAATTTTGATTTCAAATCTTTTTCAATCAACTAACTAACTTTTTGTTTGTTTCTTATCTTTTTCAAAACCACCTAACTACTTTTTCCTCTTCTATTTTCGAAAATATCTCTCTCTTTTTCAAAAAGTTCTTTTTAATTAATTAATTATTTCATGTTTTAATTTTAATTACATTTTATCTCTAATTTTCGAAAATCACTAACTCCTTTTCAAAATTATTTTCGAAATTTCTCTTCTCTCTTCCTCTTCTATTTAATTATTTAATTACTAACACTTCTCTTCACCCCTCTTCATCAAAAATCCGAATCCATTCCTCTTCTTCTACCCCTTTCTTTTTCTACTAACATAAAGGAATCTCTATACTGTGACATAGAGGATTCCTTCTTTCTTTTTTTTTTGTGTTCCCTTTTCTTTCATATGAGCAGGAACAGGGACAAAGGCACTCTTGTTGAAGTTGATCCAGAACCTGAAAGGACTCTGAAGAGAAAATTAAAAGAAGCTAAATTACAACAATCCAGAAGCAACCTTTTTGAAAATTTCGAACAAGAGGAAGAGATGGCCGAAAATAATGATAATAATGCAAGGAGAATGCTTGGTGACTTCACAAAGCCAACATCCAAGATTGATGGAAGAAGCATCTCCATTCCTGCCATAGGAGCCAATAACTTTGAGCTTAAGCCTCAACTAGTTGCATTGATGCAACAAAACTGCAAGTTTTATGGACTTCCATCTGAAGATCCTTATCAGTTTTTAACTGAGTTCTTGCAGATCTGTGACACTGTAAAGACAAATGGAGTTAATCCTGAAGTCTACAGACTCTTGCTTTTCCCTTTTGCTGTAAGAGACAGAGCTAGAGTATGGTTGGATTCACAACCCAAGGATAGCCTGGACTCATGGGATAAGCTTGTCACTGCATTCTTAGACAAGTTCTTTCCTCCCCAAAAGCTGAGCAAGCTGAGAGTGGATGTTCAAACCTTCAAACAAAAAGATGGTGAATCCCTCTATGAAGCTTGGGAAAGATACAAGCAGCTGACCAAGAGATGTCCATCTGACATGTTTTCTGAATGGACCATATTAGATATATTCTATTCTGGTCTCTCTGAATTTTCGAAAATGTCATTGGACCACTCTGCAGGTGGATCTATTCACCTGAAGAAAACGCCTGAAGAGGCTCAAGAACTCATTGACATGGTTGCAAACAACCAGTTCATGTACACCTCTGAGAGGAATTCCGTGAACAATGGGGTACCTCAGAAGAAAGGAGTTCTTGAAATTGATGCTCTGAATGCCATATTGGCTCAGAACAAAGTGTTGACTCAACAAGTCAACATGATCTCTCAGAATCTGAATGGACTGCAACATGCATCCAATAGTACTAGAGAGGTAGCTTCTGAAGAAGCTTATGATCCTGAAAACCCTGCCATGGCAGAAGTTAATTACTTAGGTGAACCCTATGGAAACACCTAAAATTCATCATGGAGAAATCATCCGAATTTCTCCTGGAAGGATCAACAAAAACCCATCAAGGTTTTAACAATGGTGGACGTGCAAGGCTGAATAATAGTAAGCCATATCCATCATCTTCTCAGCAACAGACAGAGAACTCTGAACAAAACAATTCTAATTTAGCCAACATAGTCTCTGATCTGTCAAAGGCCACTTTCAGTTTCATGAATGAAACCAGATCTTCCATTAGAAATCTGGAAGCACAAGTGGGCCAGCTGAGTAAGAAAGTTATTGAAACTCCTCCCAGTATTCTCCCAAGCAATACAAAAGAGAATCCAAAAGGAGAGTGCAAGGCCATTGATTTAATCAAAGTGACCGAATGCACTAGGGAGGAGGAGGACGAAAATCCTAAGGAGAAAGACCTCCTGGGACGTCCTTCAAGCATGAAGGAGTTTCCTATTAAGGATCCAGAGGAATCTGAGGCTCATCTAGAGACCATAGAGATCCCATTAAATCTCCTTCTGCCATTCATGAGCTCTGAAGAATATTCATCCTCTGAAGAGGATGAAGATGTGATTGGAGAGCAAGCTGCTCTATATTTAGGAGCTATCATGAAGCTGAATGCCAAACTATTTGGTAATGAGACTTGGGAAAGTAAACCTCCCTTACTCATTAGTGAACTAGACACTGGATTCAGCAAACTCTACCTCAAAAGAAACAAGATCCTGGCAAGTTCTTAATACCTTGTACCATTGGCACCATGAGCTTTGAAAAGGCTCTATGTGATGGGGTCAGGAATAAATCTTATGCCACTCTCTGTGATGGAGAAGCTGGGAATCATTGAGGTACAACCTGCCTTGTTCTCATTACAACTGGCAGACAAGTCAGTGAGATAAGCTTATGGATTAGTAGAGGACGTGCTAGTAAAGGTTGAAGGCCTTTACATCCCTACTGATTTCATAATCCTAGATACTAGGAAGGAAGATGATGAATGCATCATCCTAGGAAGACCTTTCCTAGCCACAGCAGGAGCTGTGATAGATGTCAACAGAGGTGAGTTAGTCCTTCAATTGAATAGGGACTACCTTGTGTTTCAAGCACATGGCCATCCCTCTATGACAAAAGAGAGTAAGCATGAAGAGCTTCTCTCAGTTCAGAGTCAAGAAGAGCCCACACAGTCAAACTCTAAGTTTGGTGTTGTGAGGCCACAACCAAACTCTAAGTTTGGTGTTCAAACCCATATCCAAACTCTAAGTTTGGTGTTGGGAACACTACACACTAAATGACCTGATCACCATGTGGCTCCATGAGAGCCACTGTCAAGCTATTGACATTAAAGAAGCGCTGTTGGGAGGCAACCCAATTTTATTCATCTAATTTTATTTTATTTTGTTTCTTTGTTATTTTTGTGTTTTATTAGGTACATGATCATGAGGAGTCACGAAAAAAATCAAAAAAAATTAAAAACAGAGTCAAAAACAGAAGAAAAAATTTTTTCACCCTGGAGGCGCACAGGCTGGCGTTCAACGCCCAGAAGGAGCATCTTTCTGGCGTTCAACGCCAGAACAGAGCATCTTTCTGGCGTTGAACGCCCAAAACAAGCAACAACCTGGCGTTTAACGCCAGGATGTGCACACAGAGGGACAATCTGGCGCTGAACGCCAGAAACAAGCATGAAACTGGCGTTCAACGCCAGAATCATGCATAACATGGGCGTTAACGCCCAGAACTAGCATCAATGGGCGTTTGAACGCCAGAATGATGCATCAAGGCATGTTACATGCCTATATGGTGAAGGAATGGTATTTGTTTTCACCTCAGGATCTGTGGACCCACAGGATCCTCACCTTAGGATCTGTGGACCCCACAGGATCCCCACCTACCACATTTCTTTTAATCCTAATCACATTCTTCTAATCCAAATCTCATTCTCAATGTCACACTTCCCAAAAACCTTCACCTATCACCTCAATTCCTCTTCCCAATTACCCCATTCACCATTCACATCATACCCCTCTTCCCCATACACCCCACCTACCCCCACTACTTTCAAATTCAATTTCCCACCCTTTCCCACCCAACATGGCCGAACCTATACCCTCCCCCTCCCTATAAATACCCTTCTTTTCTTTTACATTTTCACACAACACAAACCCACATTCTCCCACATAACCGAACCCTCTCTTCTCCCTCTCTCCATATTTTTCTTTTTCTTCTACTCTTCTTTTCTTTTTGCTTGGGGACAAGCAAATTTTAAGTTTGGTGTGGTAAAAAAGCCTAAGCTTTTTATTTTTCATTCACCATCAATGGCACCAAGGCCGGAGTTCCTCAAGAAAAGGAAAAGGGAAGGCAAAAGCTTCCACTTCCGAGTCATGGAGAAGGAGAGATTCATCTCCAAGAGCCACCAAGACCACTTCTATGATGTTGTGGCAAAGAAGAAAGTGATCCATGAGGTCCCTTTCAAACTCAAGAAGAATGAGTATCCGGAAATCCGACTTGAAATTCAAAAAAAGAGGTTGGGAAGTCTTAGCCAACCCCATGCAACAAGTCGGAATTCTCATGGTTCAAGAGTTCTATGCCAATGCATGGATCACTAGAAACCATGACCAAAGTATGAACCCAAGCCCAAAGAATTATCTCACAATGGTTAGGGGGAAATACTGGATTTTAGTCCGGAGAATGTGAGGTTGGCGTTTCATTTGCCTATGATGCAAGGTGATGAACACCCTACACTAGAAGGGTCAACTTTGATCAAAGGTTGGACCAAGTCCTTAGAGACATTTGTGTGGAAGGCGCCCAATGGAGAGTTGACTCCAAAGGCAAGCCAGTCCAACTAAGAAGACGGACCTCAAGCCTGTAGCTAGAGGATGGTTGGAGTTCATTCAAAGATCCATCATCCCCACAAGCAACCGATCTGAAGTTACTGTGGATCGGGCCATCATGGTTCATAGCATCATGATTGGTGAAGAAGTAGAGGTTCATGAAGTCATAGCCAATGAACTCTACAAAATAGCTGACAAACCTTCATACATGGCACGGCTAGCATTCCCTCACCTCATATGCCATCTATGTTATTCAGCCAGAGTTATCATAGATGGAGATGCCTCCATAGAAGAAGACAAGCCCATCACCAAGAAAGGATGGAGCAAACAAGGGAAGTCCTCACGGCCCTCAAGGAGAACAAGAGGAGGTTCACCATCAACAAATGCCTCATGGAATGCACTTTCCTCCCAACAACTATTGGGAGCAACTTAGCACTCCTTGGAAGATTTGAGCCATAATGTGGAACAACTAAGGGTGGAACACCATGAGCACGCCCTCACTCTTCAAGAAATAAGAGAAGATCAAAGAGCAATGAGGGAGGAGCAACAAAGGCAAGGAAGGGACATAGAAGAGTTGAAGAACATCATGGTCCTTCAAGAAGAAGACGCCACTAGAGGTGGATTCATTCCTTGTTCTTTATTTCTTTCTGTTTTCGGTTTTTAATTATTATGTTTATCTATGTTTTGTATCTTTATTTCATGATCATTAGTATGTAACCAGGCCTTAAAGCTATGAATAAAATCCATTAGTCCTTCACCTCTCTTAAAAGAAAAATGTTTTAATTCAAAAGAACAAGAAGTACATAATTTTCGAAATTATTATTGAATTTAGTTTAATTATTTTGATGTGGTGACAATGCTTTTGTTTTCTGAATGAATGAATGAACAGTGCATATGTCTTTGGATCTTGTTGTTTATGAGTGTTAAAATTGTTGGTTCTTGAAAGAATGATGAACAAAGAGAGATGTTATTGATGATCTGAAAAATTCATGGAATTGATTCTTGAAGCAAGAAAAAGCAGTGAAAAAAAAAAAAAAAAAAAAAAGAAGAGATCTAAAAAGAGTATATAGAAAAAGAAGGAGCAATAGAAAAAGCCAATAGCCCTTAAAACCAAAAGGCAAGGGTAAAAAGGATCCAAGGCTTTGAGCATCAATGGATAGGAGGGCCCAAGGAAATTAAATCCAGGCCTAAGCGGCTAAACCAAGCTGTCCCTAACCATGTGCTTGTGTCATGAAGGTCCAAGTGAAAAGCTTGAGACTGAGTGGTTAAAGTCGTGATCCAAGGCAAAAGAGTGTGCTTAAGAGCTCTGGACACCACTAACTGGGGACTCTAGCAAAGCTGAGTCACATCTGAAAAGGTTCACCCAGTTATGTGTTGTGGCATTTATGTATCCGGTGGTAATACTGGAAGACAAAGTGCTTAGGGCCACGGCCAAGACTCAAAAGTAGCTGTGTTCAAGAATCAACATGCTTAACTAGGAAAGTCAATAACACTATCTGAAATTCTAAGTTCCTAAAGATGCCAATCACTCTGAACTTCAAAGGAAAAAGTGAGATGCCAAAACTGTTCAGAAGCAAAAAGCTACAGTCCCGCTCATGTAATTAAAGTAATATTCATTGATATTTTGGACTTATAGTATATCTCTTCTTTTTATCCTATTTGATTTTCAGTTGCTTGGGGACAAGCAACAATTTAAGTTTGGTGTTGTGATGAGCGGATAATTATACGCTTTTTGGCATGTTTTTATATAGTTTTTAGTAAGTTAAGCTACTTTTAGGGTGTTTTCATTAGTTTTATGTTAAATTCACATTTCTGGACTTTACTATGAGTTGTGTGTTTTTCGTGATTTAGGTAAATTCTGACTGAAATTGAGGGATTTGAGCAAAACTCTGAAAAAGGCTGACAAAAGGACTGCTGATGCTGTTGGATTCTGACCTCCCTGCACTCGAAATGGATTTTCTGGAGCTACAGACCTCCAATTGGCACGCTCTCAACGGCGTTGGAAAGTAGACATCCAGGGCTTTCCAGCAATATATAATAGTCCATACTTTATTCGAAGAATGACGACGCAAACTGGCGTTGAACGCCAAGTACACGCTCCTTTCTGGAGTTAAACGCCAGAAAAAACGTCATAATCCGGAGTTGAACGCCCAAAGCACATCACAACCGAAATTCAACTCCAAGAGAAGCCTCAGCTCGTGGATAGATCAAGCTCAGCCCAAGCATACACCAAGTGGGCCCCAGAAGGGATTTATGCATCAATACTTACTCATGTAAACCCTAGGAGCTAGTTATTATAAATAGGATGATTTACTAATGTATCAATCATCTTTGATCTCAGTTTATTTTATTCTTCATCTTAGGAGATCATTGATCACGTTTAGGGGGCTGGCCATTCGGCCATGCCTGAACCTTCTTACTTATGTATTTCAACGGTGGAGTTTCTGCACACCATAGATTAAGGGTGTGGAGCTCTGCTGTACCTCAAAGATTAATGAAGTCTATTTTCTTTTATTCAATTCTCTATCTTATTCTTATTCCAAGATATTCATTCGTACTCAAGAATGATGAATGCGATGAGCTAATAATCTCATCATCATTCTCACTCATGAACGCGCGTGATTGACAACCACTTCCGTTCTACATGCAACAAGGCTTGAATGTGTATCTCTTAGATCCCCAACAGAATCTTCGTGGTATAAGCTAGATAGATGGCGGCATTCATCTGGATCCGGAAAGTCCAACCTTGTCTGTGGTGTTCCGAGTAGGATCCTGGGAATCCGGAAAGTCTCACCTTGTCTGTGGTATTCCGAGTAGGATTCCGTTCATGAATGACTGTGACGTGCTTCAAACTTTAACCTGCTGGGCGTTAGTGACAAATGCAAAAGAGGGATTCTATTCCAGTAGGAGCGGGAACCAACCGGTGATTGGCCGTACTGTGACAGAGTGCGTGCATAGCTTTCACTGCGAGGATGGGATGTAGCTATCAACCATGGGTGATGCCTCCAGACTGGTTAGCTGTGCGAGTGACAGCCGCACAGGTTATTTCCCCGAGAGGAATGAAAGTAGCCACAACTGATAGTGAACCCCTATACAAAGCTTGCCATGGAGAGGAGTAAGAAGGATTGGGTAGAAGGAATAGGAGAGCAGGCGTCCTAGAGCTCTACAGCACCTCCATTCCGCTTATCTGAAATTCCTGCCAATGAATCTGCATAAGTATTTCTATCCTTTTTATTATTCCTTTTTATTAAAACAATCCAATTATCACTATTACAAATGTTTAATCCGCCTAACTGAGATTTGCAAGGTGACCATAGCTTGCTTCATACCAACAATCTCTGTGGATTCGACCCTTACTCACGTAAGGTTATTACTTGGACGACCCAGTACACTTGCTGGTTAGTTGAACGGAGTTGTGATTTCACTCGTGCCAATTTCAATTTCTATATAAGTACTACTCAAAGAATACATTGATCACAATTTCGTCCACCAGGTATTTATAGGGAGGGGGGAGGGTATAGGTTCGGCCATGTTGGGTGGGAAAGGGTGTTAAATTGAATTTGAAAGTAGTGGGGGTAGGTGGGGTGTATGGGGAAGAGGGGTTGATGTGAATGGTGAATGGGGAAGTTGGGAAGAGGAATTGAGGTGATTGGTGAAGGGTGTTGGGAAGTGTGACATTGAGAATGAGATTTGGATTAGGAGAGTGTGAATAGGATTAAAAGAAATGTGGTAGGTGGGGATCCTGTGGGGTCCACAGATCCTGTAGTGGGGATCCTGTGGGGTCCACAGATCCTGAGGTGAAAACAAATACCATTCCTTCACCATATAGGCATGTACATGCTTTGATGTATCTCCTGGCGTTCAAACGCCCATTGAGCTAGTTCTGGGCGTTAAACGCCATGTATGCACGTTTCTGGCGTTGAACGCCAGTTTCATGCTTGTTCTGGCGTTCAGCGCCAGATTGTCCTCTGTGTGCGCATCCTGGCGTTAAACACCAGGTTGTTGCTTGTTTTGGGCATTCAACGCCAGAAAGATGCTCTGTTCTGGCGTTGAACGCCAGAAAGATGCTCCTTCTGGGCGTTGAACGCCGGCCCGTGCGTCCCTGGGTGAAAAAATTTTTTTCTTCTGTTTTTGACTCTGTTTTTAATTTTTTGATTTTTCGTGACTCCTCATGATCATGTACCTAATTAAACACAAAAAATAACAAAGAAACAAAATAAAATAAAATTAGATAAATAAAATGGGTTGCTCCCAACAAGCGCTTCTTTAATGTCAATAGCTTGACAGTGACTCTCATGGAGCACATGGTGATCAGGTCAATTTAGTGTGTAGTATTAGTTGGATATGGGGTTGAAACACCAAACACCAAAAGAGTTTGGATATGGGGTTTGAACACCAAACTTAGAGTTTGGTGTGGCCTCACAATACCAAACTTAGAGTTTGACTGTGTGGGCTCTGCTTGACCTTGAAATGAGAGAGAAGCTCTTCATGCTTACTCTCTTTTGTCATAGAGGGATGGCCATGTGCTTGAAACACAAGGTAGTCCCCATTCAATTGGAGGACTAACTCACCTCTGTTGACATCTATCACAGCTCCTGCTGTGGCTAGGAAAGGTCTTCCTAGGATGATGCATTCATCATCTTCCTTCCTAGTATCTAGGATTATGAAATCAGTAGGATGTAAAGGCCTTCAACCTTTACTAGCACGTCCTCTACTAATCCATAGCTTGTCTTATGGACTTATATGCCAATTGTAATGAGAACAAGGCAGGTTGTACCTCAATGATCCCCATCTTCTCCATTACAGAGAGTGGAATAAGATTTATCCCTGACCCCAGATCACATAGAGCTTTTTCAAAGCTCATGGTGCCAATGGTACAAGGTATTAAGAACTTGCCAGGATCTTGTTTCTTTTGAGGTAGTTTTTGAATCCAAGTGTCTAGTTTACTAATGAGTAAGGGAGGTTTACTTTCCCAAGTCTACCAAACAGTTTGGCATTCAGCTTCATGATAGCTCCTAAATATAGAGCAGCTTGCTCTCCAATCACATCTTCATCCTCTTCAGAGGATGAATATATCTTCAGAGCTCATGAATGGCAGAAGAGATTTAATGGGATCTCTATGGTCTCTAGATGAGCCTCAGATTCCTCTGGATCCTTAATAGGAAACTCCTTCATGCTTGAAGGACGTCCAGGAGGTCTTTCTCCTTAGGATTTTCGTCCTCCTCCTCCCTAGTGCATTCGGTCACTTTGATTAAATCAATGGCCTTGCACTCTCCTTTTGGATTCTCTTCTGTATTGCTTGGGAGAATACTGGGAGGAGTTTCAATAACTTTCTTACTCAACTGGCCCACTTGTGCTTCCAGATTTCTAATGGAAGATCTGGTTTCATTCATGAAACTGAAAGTGGCCTTTGACAGATCAGAGACTATGTTGGCTAAATTAGAACTGTTTTGTTCAGAGTTCTCTGTCTGTTGCTGAGAAGATGATGGATATGGCTTACTATTATTCAGCCTTGCACGTCCATTGTTAAACCTTGATGGGGTTTTTGTGATCCTTCCAGGAGAAATTTGGATGATTTCTCCATGATGAGTATAGGTGTTTCCATAAGGTTCACCTAAAGTAATAACTTCTGCCATGGCAGGGTTTCAGGATATAAGCTTCTTCAGAAGCTACCTCTCTAGTACTATTGGATGCATGTTGCAATCCATTCAGATTCTGAGAGATCATGTTGACCTGTTGAGTCAACATTTTGTTCTGAGCCAAATGGCATTCAGAGAGTCAACATTTTGTTCTGAGCCAATGGCATTCAGAGCATCAATTTCAAGAACTCCTTTCTTCTGAGGTACCCCATTGTTCACGGAATTCCTCTCAGAGGTGTCATAAACTGGTTGTTTGCAACCATGTCAATGAGTTCTTGAGCCTCTTCAGGCGTTTTCTTCAGGTGAATAGATCCACCTGCAGAATGATCCAGTGACATTTTCGAAAATTCAGAGAGACCATAATAGAATATATCTAATATGGTCCATTCTGAAAACATGTCAGATGGACATCTCTTGGTCAGCTGCTTGTATCTTTCCCAAGCTTCATAGAGGGATTCACCATCTTTTTGTTTGAAGGTTTGAACATCCACTCTCAGCTTGCTCAGCTTTTGAGGAGGAAAGAACTTGTCTAAGAATGCAGTGACAAGCTTATCCCATGAGTCCAGGCTATCCTTGGGTTGTGAATCCAACCATACTCTAGCTCTGTCTCTTACAGCAAAAGGGAAAAGCAAGAGTCTGTAGACTTCAGGATTAACTCCATTGTCTTTACAGTGTCACAGATCTGCAAGAACTCAGTTAAAAACTGATAGGGATCTTCAGATGGAAGTCCATAAAACTTGCAGTTTGTTGCATTAATGCAACTAGTTGAGGCTTAAGCTCAAAGTTATTGGCTCCAATGGCAGGAATGGAGATGCTTCTTCCATCAAACTTGGATGTTGGCTTTGTGAAGTCACCAAGCATTCTCCTTGCATTATCATTATTATTTTCGGCCATCTCTTCCTCTTGTTCGAAATTTTCTAAAAGGTTGCTTCTGGATTGTTGTAATTTAGCTTCTTTTAATTTTCTCTTCAGAGTCCTTTCAGGTTCTGGATCAACTTCAACAAGAGTGCCTTTGCCCCTGTTCCTGCTCATATGAAAGAAAAGGGAACACAAAAAAGAAAGAAGGAATCCTCTATGTCACAGTATAGAGATTCCTTTATGTTAGTAGAAAAAGAAAGGGGTAGAAGAAGAGGAATGGAGGTTCGGTTTTTAGAAGAAAAGAGGTGAAGAGAAGTGTTAGTAATTAATTAATTAAATAGAATAAGAAAGGGGAAGGGAGAATTCGAAAATAATTTTGAAAAAGTAGTTAGTGATTTTCGAAAATTAGAAGTAAAATGTAATTAAAATTAAAACATGAAACAATTAATTAATTAAAAAGAATTTTTGAAAAAGAGAGAGATATTTTCGAAAATAGGAAAGAGAAGTAGTTAGGTGGTTTTGAAAAAGATAAGAAACAAACAAAAAGTTAGTTAGTTGATTGAAAAAGATTTGAAATCAAAATTTAAAAAGATAAGAAGATAGTAAGTTGGATAAGATATTTTAAAATCAAATTTTAAAAAAAAAAGATAAAACTTTTGAAAAAGATAACATAAAAGATAAAAAGATTTAATTCAAAATTTAAAAATTATTTACTTCACTAACAAGAAACTACAAGATAAGATTCTAGAACTTAAAGATTGAACCTTTCTTAACAAGAAAGTAACAAACTTCAAATTTTTGAACCAATCACATTAATTATTAGTGAATTTTCGAAAATTACATATAAAGATAAGAAAAAGATTTTGAAAATATTTGAAAAAAAAGATTTTTGAAATTTTCGAAAATTATAAAAAAATGAAAAAGATATGATTTTTGAAAAAGATTTTGAAAAGATAAGATTTTAAAATTGAAATTTTGACTTGACTTGTAAGAAACAACTAATTTTAAAAATTTTTGACCAAGTCAACCCAAAATTTCGAAATTGTGGAGGGAAATAAGGAAAAGATATTTTTGATTTTTGAATTTTTAAAGAAAAACACAAAAATGACCCAAAACATGAAAATTTTGGATCAAGACACAAGATGCATGCAAGAATGCTATGAATGTCAAGATGAACACCAAGAACACTTTGAAGATCATGATGAACATCAAGAACATAATTTTGAAAAATTTTGATGCAAAGAAAAACATGCAAGACACCAAACTTAGAAATTTTTAATGCATGGAAAATATGAATGCAAAAATGCACATGAAAAACAACAAACAACACAAAACAATAAATCATCAAGATCAAACAAGAGGACTTATCAAGAACAACTTGAAGATCATGAAGAACACTATGAATGCATGAATTTTCGAAAAATATGCAAAAAAAAAATTTTAAAAGCATGCAATTGACACCAAACTTAAAAATTGACTCAAGACTCAAACAAGAAACACAAAATATTTTTGATTTTTATAATTTTGTGATTTTTTTGTATTTTTATTTAATTTTTTTTTTCGAAAAACATTTTTGGAAAAACGAAAAAATAAAAGAAAAATTTTTGAAAAAGATTTTTGAAAAGAAAATTACCTAATCTGAGCAACAAGATGAACCGTCAGTTGTCCATACTCGAACAATCCCCGGCAACGGCGCCAAAAACTTGGTGGACGAAATTGTGATTCAAATTCTTGTATCATTTGTGATCAATGTTCTAATTATGGCTCTGGTGGAATTCACAACTCCGTTCAACTAACCAGCAAGTGTACTGGGTCGTCCAAGTAATAACCTTACGTGAGTAAGGGTCGAATCCACAGAGATTGTTGGTATGAAGCAAGCTATGGTCACCTTGCAAATCTCAGTTAGGCAGATTAAATCTGTTTATGGTGAGTTCGAATATTAATAATAAAATAAATAATAAAAGGATAGAAATACTTATGCAGATTCATTGGTAGGAATTTCAGATAAGCGGAATGGAGGTGCTGTAGAGCTCTCGGACGCCTGCCTTCCTATTGCTTCAATTCAATCCTGAGTTTTCCTTTCCATGGCAAGCCTTGTATAGGGGTTCACTATCAGCTGTGGCTACTTTCATTCCTCTCGGGGAAATAACCTGCACGGCTGTCACTCGCACAGCTAACCAGTCTGGAGGCATCACCCATGGTTGATAGCTACATCCCATCCTCGCAGTGAAAGCTAATGCACGCACTCTGTCACAGTACGGCCAATCACCGGTTGGTTCCCGCTCCTACTGGAATAGAATCCCTCTTTTGCGTTTGTCACTAACGCCCAGCAGGTTAAAGTTTGAAGCACGTCACAGTCATTCATGAACGGAATCCTACTCGGAACACCACAGACAAGGTGAGACTTTCCGGATTCCCAGGATCTACTCGGAACACCACAGACAAGGTTGGACTTTCCGGATCCAGATGAATGCCGCCATCTATCTAGCTTATACCACGAAGATTCTGTTGGGGAATCTAAGGGATACACATTCAAGCTCTTTGCATGTAGAACGTAAGTGGTTGTCAATCACGCGCGTTCATGAGTGAGAATGATGAGAGTTATTAGCTCATCACATTCATCATGTTCTTGAGTACGAATGAATATCTTGGAATAAGAATAAGATAGAGAATTGAATAAAAGAAAATAGAACTTCATTAATCTTTGTGGTACAGCAGAGCTCCACACCCTTAATCTATGGTGTGCAGAAACTCCACCGTTAAAAATACATAAGCAAGAGGTCCAGGCATGGCCGAATGGCCAGCCCCTAAACGTGATCACAGGATAGAAAATACCATCCAGGATGTCTAATACAATAGTTAGATGTCCTATATATACTAGACTAGCTACTAGGGTTTACATGAGTAAGTAATGATGCATAAATCCACTTCCGGGGCGTTCAACTCCGGATTATGACGTCTTTTGGCGTTTAACTCCAGAAAGGAGTGTGTACTTGGCGTTCAACGCCATGTTGCGTCGTCATTCTTCGAATAAAGTATGGACTATTATATATTGCTGGAAAGCCCTGGATGTCTACTTTCCAACGCCGTTGAGAGCGCGCCATTTAGAGTTCTGTAGCTCCAGAAAATCCATTTCGAGTGCAGGGAGGTCAGAATCCAACAGCATCAGCAGTCCTTTTGTCAGCCTTTTTCAGAGTTTTGCTCAAATCCCTCAATTTCAGTCAGAATTTACCTGAAATCACAGAAAAACACACAAACTCATAGTAAAGTCCAGAAATGTGAATTTAACATAAAAACTAAGGAAAACATCCCTAAAAGTAGCTTAAACTTACTAAAAACTATATAAAAACAATGCCAAAAAGCGTATAAATTATCCGCTCATCAGTCATATAATTCATGCAAAATTCTCATGAAATCATGTAAAGTGCATAATGTATGCTTGAAACAAGATGTAAGTGCATATCTACCCAAAACTAGCTTATTTCTTAAAGAAAATGCATGAAACTACCCTAAAAACAGTAAAGAAAGGTCAGTGAAACTGGCCAAAATGCCCTGGCATCACAACACCAAACTTAAAGCTTGCTTGTCCTTAAGCAAGTACTGGAACAAGAGAATGATGAATGGAATTCCAAGAGAAATGAGTCATTCTTGTGGAAGTCATGTCCCTGGTTTTATGCTGGTTTCATGCATAGCAACTTAGGTTCATTCCTTCACTGGCTTTCAGACCTTTATCATGTCCTAGAATACTCACTTGATTCCATCCCATGAGACTTTTATTCATTGATCCTTTTGTTGTCATTTCATGGCTTATTTGTGTTCTTAGGCTAAGTGCTCTGTAAGGGGGCAACTCTTTAGAATAAGCTTTCAGCCAACACTCCCGAACCAGTTGGTTCAAGGTGCTAGGTGTTGAAACACCCCTAAGGACTTACTTCCTCAAGTCTCTCCCCCATACATACACACCACAGGCACATGGTTTGTTTATTTTCTTTCCATGAGGTCTTGGTGTCCAGCACCTCTTTGGGCTACTAAATGTTCTATAGCAAAGATTGCCCTTGATAATGGACTTTCAGCTGATAATCCCGCGTTAGATAACCCAAGTTACCAGGTGATAAAACACCTCTGAGAGCTAAGTAATCCAAGCAGATCCTTGGTACAAGAACACCACAGACACATCCCTCAAGACTCAACCCCTTGGTGTCTAGCCTCTTTTCTTGCTATTTTTCTTTTATTCTTCACTTTCCTTTTTCTTTCCCTTTTTCTTATTAGGATCTTGTTATTTAGTTAGTCTCATGGGGTATGTTCAAAGCATAGGATTCAGGACAGATAGTTGTCTTCCCACCTTGTTGGTGAACCAACTTAGCTAACTTATGATTACACCACAACTTAGGAACTTACTCCATAATATGAACTCCACTCTGGTCCTTTATAAAACACTCATTCTCTTTTCATTTGATTAAAAAGGACAAGCATACAATTAAGTAAGGAAAAGATGCAGTGACATTCAGACTAGCAAACATAGACCTAATCAACGAAAAGTTTAAAAGATAGATTTAAAAAAAAAAGGTTCAAACTATCATGGAAGCATGTTCTATTTCATAAAAGATCTTCCTTATTTAAAGCATAGAAAAAGATGGACCAAAGAAGGAACTCCACCACCTTTTACTCATGTGGATGCCCATGCTCCCCTCCTTGTTTGTCTTCTTTTTGTCCTCTTGCATTTTCTCGTATCCGTGCCAATCTTGCTTGCTTCCAATCCTCAAGTGCCTTCCTCACTGATTCATGACTCTCTTCCACCATTTGTCTTTCTTCTCGTGCTAATTCATCCTTGACTTCTTCAAACCTTGCGATTCCTGGATGCAATATAGGCAGCTGTCCTACTAAGTATCCGAGCCTGGCTTGAGTGGTTATACGATGCCCAGTCTCGCTCATGTAAACTCCTTCTGCGAATGCCCTTTGCTCGTCCAATAGTTCTGCTTGTTCTATTTGTTTTCGATGCATCTCATGTATGTGTGCACCTTGATGTGCTTGGATGTTGATTAGCTTCTGGATGGATTCTTGTTATTCATTTTTCCTTCGTTCTATCCTATGGAAGGTTTCACTCCATTGTTGTCCTTGACTCAGTTGCTGCTCCATCATTTGCTTTTGCCACTCCCCTTGTTGAGTCATCCATCTTGAGAGTGATTCCTCTTGTTGCCCCATCATCTACAGTTGAAGCTCTTTCTGTGCTCCTTGGCTTTCCAAATATTGTCTAGATAGGCCATCAATGGCTTCCTGTAGTTGGTGCATATCCAAAGTGGCTGGTGCTTGCCCCTCTAAGAGTTGTCCTTCTACTACTTGAGGGGCTGGCCTCTTTATTTGCTTCCGTTGAGGCAGGGGAGATGTGGCAGCATGCATCCGTCGAACGGTTATTGGAATGCCTTCTTTTATCTACACGGGGTCCTCATCTTCAAACACCACCCCAGCTTTGTTGCATAGTCGGTAAATAGTGCTGGGGTAACCCAACTTTCCTCTTGAATCGCTTTTCTCTGCCATCTTTCTAATGCCTACGGCTATAAGTTCATGAACCTTTATCTCTCTTCCTTTGAGTATACAGTGCACCATTGTGGCTCTCTTGAGATTCACCTCCGAGTTGTTCCCTGCTGGGAGGATGGATCTCCTTACTATTTCGAACCACCCCTTTGCTTCCGGAGTGAGGTCTCCTCTCTTGATGAACCTTGGTCTCCTATCCGCATATCTTTCCCAGTCAGCACCTGGTACACAAATATCTTGCACAATCTGGTCATAATTGGGGCTGTTGTCCATTCTTGAATGATAACTCTCCTCTTCGAACAGTATGGACCGTAGCTTTAATGCCCTCATGACACTCATGGGACTGAAATCCACAGTCTTTCCCCTTACAAAGCTTGTATAGGACTCATCTGCCTTATCATATCAGACCGCATTTGCATAGAATTCTCTTATAAGATTTGCATTTACCTTAACAACCGGATCAGTGAGGAGCTCCCATCTTCTCTTTTCTACCGTCTTTGTGATCTCTGGGCACTCATTTTTTCTGACTTGAAATCCAAGTTCATAAATTATTTCCTTATCAACCATCCACCCGTACTGCAACGCATGATGAAAGCTTCTAAATTTCTTTTCATCATACGGGCGTTGCTCCATAGGTTCCTTTCCCTTTCTTCTTTTAGAGCTTGGAGATGCCATGATTGGGAGTTAATGTGTGAAGGTGGTGAAGTTTGTGGACAGATAATGATTATTGGCGAGGTTGAAATAGAGTGGGAGAGGGTGTTTTTGATGTTGAGTTCCGAAAAGGGGTGTGTTAAGTTGGGCGTTTGTAATGTGAAGGTGGTATGGAGGGAGAGCTACTTATATAAGGACATGGTGGGTAAATGAAGGGTTTGGATAGATGTTGTGAGTGTAAGATGGACGGATGGGGTTTAGCATGGAAAAAGGACAAGGATCATCAACTTTATGAGGGAGTTTTGTCCGGTCTTCAATGGTCTCATCCTTTTCAATGTTGCACGGCAACATTTTCCAATGCATCCCCCCTTGAGGCACGTGTGTAGTACCCTCCTTTTGTGGTGTCCAAACCTTCCTCATTTAATTGTCCAATCAATCCCCTTCAATGCTCCTTTCCTTTTTCCTATAAAATAAAATAAAGAAAAACTAATATCATTGAAAAAGCTAAACTTTTCGGCAAGAGTAATAAGGAAAAAAAATTAGATTGCTTATTCATGAATACCAACTAACCAACTAACTGTGTATCCTTATATGCACCTTGGTGGCACCTTGGGTGACACCAAACTTAGTTTGTAGCACTATGATGAAAAAGTTTTGTTCAAGGCTCCAAGACTGGCATGCTCTGAGTTGCATTCATGCTCTCTAGGCATGCTTTGAACACCAAACTTATTCTTCACTATATACTGCATAATAAGGATTTCACCAAGTGTTTGTCAAGGTTGGTTTGGAACTCATGAATGTTGAATTATTCACTATTCTAAAAGCATATAAAACATGGGTTGCCTCCCATGAAGCGCTTCTTTAGCGTCACTAGCTTGACGTTTTTCCTTTATCAGGGAGGTTGATAGTGCTTCAAGTCTTCTCCTCTGGCAGTAAACCTATATCCATTGGTTGTATCAATGATCTCTACATGTTCCAAGGAGAGAACTCTGTTGATGGTGAAGACTTTAGGTAATTGAGATGGTACAGTGGGGAGATCAGGGGGGATGTTTGGGAAGTAAGCTGAGATTACTTTATCCCCTGGGGAGAAGTCCTCTGTAGGGATCTTTCTATTCCTCCACTTCCTTAGTACCTTCTTCTTTATTCCTTGTGATGTTGTCATACTCTTTGTGACCTCCTCCTCTAAGGAAATGTGGTTACTGGTCTCATATGATTCTGGTGGTTTAGGTTCCTCCTGATTTTCTTTGAGCTGTGGCACTTGCTGTTTGCCTTGTTCCTCAATCAATGGGATTCCCAGATGTGTTGGTTGTGCTTCAGTGCTTGTTTCTTCCTTTAGTATCTCACATTGATCTTTTCTTGGTTCATAGTTCTCTTGATCTGTTTCTTGTGAGCGTTTGAAAACATTGAAGGTGAGCTGTTCATCATGGATCCTCAGAATTAGCTCCCCTCGCTCCACATTTATGAGTGCTCTGACTGTAGCTAGGAATGGTCTTCCCAATATGATTGGGTGAGTGTGACTCTCTTCCATGTCCAATATGACAAAGTCTGTTGGGAGGAAGTATTTCCCAACCTTTACCAACACGTTTTCCACCACTCCTATTGCTTGTTTTTTAGTTTTGTCAGCCAGCCTGATGACTACATCTGTGGACATTATCTCGTTGATCTGCATCCTCTTCATAAGCGATAAGGGCATTAAGTTGATGCTTGCTCCCAAATCACAGAGTCCTTTATCAAACATGGTTTCTCTTATGGCACAGGGAATGTAAAAACTCCCTGGGTCCTTTCTTTTTGTAGGCAACTCTGGTTGAATGAGAGCACTGCACTCCTTATTCATCACTATAGTTTGGCCTCCCTTGAGTGAGCTTTTCCTGGGAAGCAGCTCCTTCATATACTTGATGTATGCCGGCATTTGTTGGAGGGTCTTGATGAATGGTATATTTACATGGAGGGATGCAAACAAAACAAGAAACCTTGAGTATATTCTCTTCTCCACAGCACCATTGAGTAATTGGGGGAAGGGTGCATAGAGTCTCAGCAACTCCTGCTGTGAGATTTTGGGTTCTTGGTGATCTTTTTCCTGCTTCTCTGCTGAGGTATCTTCAGGTTGTTCTGACAGCTTGGTTGGCTCGTTCTTGGTCTCCTGACCACTTATAGTGACCATCTTGCAATCTTTCCATCTTATTTTCTTTGTTTCTCCTCTCGGATTTTTCTCCGTATCACTTGAGAATCCATCTGTAGGTTTGGGAATGTGCTCAGAGAGATAACCTACTTGAGATTCCAACCTCTTGATGGTGTCTCCCTGGTTCTTAAAGTTAGCTCGCACTTCCTCCTTGAACACCTTGTTGTCTTGAACCTCTTTACATATACCCTCAAGTAAGTTCTCAATCCTTAAGAGTCTGTCATCAGAAGGTGATGGTGAGTTGAGATTGGAGGGATGAGAATGGTTAGGTTGGCTTTGGTATAGGTATTGAGATGGGTTGTTATGTGAGTGTTGATATGGTCTAGGTGTGGCATGTTGGTGAGCTTTGTTGCTAGGATTTGGACGTCTTTGATCTTGGCTTTGATCTTGTTGATTTTCCCATCCAAAGTTGGGGTGATTTCTCCATCTAGAGTTGTAAGTTTTGGAGTATGGATCATGGACTTGTCTAGGTGAGTTTCCCACATAGTTGGCTTGCTCCCAGTCACCTTCTTCTCATATGTTTACTCCTTCTTGAGTTGGTGATGAGGTGATGGCTGCTACAACTTGGTTCTCTTCCACCTTCTTGGTAAGATCTGCTAGCTGCTTGGTGATCATCTTATTTTGGGCTAACAATGCATCCATGTGGTTCAGCTCCATTACTCCTCTAGTGTTACTTCTTTCAGAGGCATAGAAGTAGTCATTCTCAGCAACTGTTTCGATGACATCCATGGCTTCTTCAATGGTTTTCTTCTTGTTTAAAGAGCCTCCTGATGAATGATCCACAACCTTCTTTGACTCATAGGAAAGACCTTCATAGAAGATGTGAAGTTGGACCCACTCATTAAACATCTCTGGTGGGCATCTCCTTGTCAAGTCTTTGAATCTCTCCCATGCTTCATAAAGTGTCTCACCATCTTGTTGTCTAAAAGTCTGCACTTCAGTTCTCAACCTGTTGATCCTTTGAGGGGGGTAAAACCTTGCCAAAAACTTGTTCACTACCTCCTCCCAATTTGTCACGCTTTCCTTTGGGAAGGATTCAAGCCATTTGGATGCCTTGTCCCTGAGTGAAAAAGGGAACAAGAGCAGCATATAGACATCTGGGTGGACTCCATTGGACTTCACTGTGTCACAAATCCTCAAAAAAGTGGTCAAGTGTTGATTAGGATCTTCTTGAACACCTCTTCTAAATGAACAATTATTCTGCACCAGGGTGATGAGCTGAGGTTTTAGCTCGAAATTGTTGGCATGTATGGTGGGTTTCTGAATGCTGCTTCCACAGTTTCCTAGATTAGGATTGATATAGGATCCTAAGGCCCTCCTTTCATGCCCATCCCGGTTTGCATGGCCTTCTCTGGCATGATTATGAGCCTCTTCTTCATGATTGTTTTCCAAATTCTCTTCCATGTTGGGTTCGAAGTACTCTTCCTCTTCTTCAGCACCTACTACTCTTTTTCCTCTTGCTTCCCTCCTTAATCTTAGGAAGGTCCTCTCAGGTTCAGAATCAAAGGAGGTTGAAGCCCCGCTTCTTCTCCCTGTCATACAATCAACAACGCGCAAGCAAGGAAATAAATGCAGAAACTATTCTTATTAAAAATTGCTGTTAGTGTGAGTGATGCAATATATCAAACAGTTAGTGGGTGAGTGAAAAAAGTTGTAAACACTGGAATAAAAGGGTTAAAGGGATGGGAAGAAAAACAACTGAAACTGAAAGTAAATTGCTAAAACAGAAATTTAAATCAGCAGAATGAAAAATGCTCAATCTAGTTATCCTCCAACTTAATCATTGTTGATACAAAATTAATCCCCGGCAATGGCGCCATAAACTTGATTCACGGAAAATTGGTCTCGTAACAAATTTCCTTCGACAAGTATACCGAATTGTCGTCAAGTAAAAACTCACTATAGAGTGAGGTCGAATCCCACAAAGATTGATTGATCAAGCAACTTTAATTAGAGGAATGTTGTAGTTGAGCGAACCAGAATTTGATTTGAGATTTGCAAAGAATTTAAATTGGGGAAAAGTAAATAGCAGAATAAGTAACGCTAGAAATAAAGAGCTGAATGTAAATGGCGTAAGGTAAATAGCAAAATCTTAAATGGGAATGGGGGAAATGCTCATAAAAGTAAATGGCAGAAATTAAAGAGAATGGGTAAGATCAGAAATGGGGAGTTCATTGGGCTTAGGAGATGTTGCATTCTCCGGATCAAATTCATTTTCATCTCTTCCTCAATCAATGCATTCATTGATCTCCTTGGCAATCTTAAGTGATCGAATTCCAATTCCGTGGTAATCCAATCTCTCAAATCTTGTTCAATAGCCAATTCCTTGGTCAATTGCTCATGAGAAGAGATGAAGTATGGTCACTGATTATACCACATGCATTCCCAAATCAAGTATTGGTAGGATTATAGTCACATATCCATCCAAAACCAATTTGATCCAGCATGAGAAAGCATTTCTAGCATGATCTCTTCATTCCTCTTCCAAGGTTCCGAAGAGATCCAAATATGAATAGTTTCTTTTCCAAGATAACTACCCAATTGGATGAAGATTGAAAGCTTTCTAGTAAAATCAAGAGAAAAGATAGAAGAAGAAGAATGAAAACTAATATTGATCCATCAAATTGCAGCAAAGCTCCCTAACCCAATGAAATGGGTTTAGTTGTTCATAGCTCTGGAAAATGAAAACAAAGATGGAGAATACATCATGAAAGTAAAACTAGAAGTTGCAGAGAAAGTAAAATACAGAGAGTAGTTCTATGCCCAAGGCTCCTAAAGTTTCCAATCCCCTTCTAATTCAAATCTACTCCTATATATACTACTCTTCTGATCTTCTAGTTGGCTCTTCAAGTCTTGGGTATTGGCCTCTGGATCTTGAGTTTGAAGCAGTTATCCTCTTCATTGGGCTTAGTTTTGCTTGCAGAGAGAAAAGGTGAAGTAGGCAGGGACTTTGGCTCAGGACGTTAGTAGTGTCAATGTTAAGTGAAAGTGTGGGTTCGAGAACGTTAGTAACAATCACCTTTTTCACTAACGTTCCTAACCCAAATACGATCACGTTGACTTCAACATTAGTGGCACTAACGTGACCACTAACGTTGCCTCTTGGTCCTTCGCATACGTTATTGGGACTTACCTTTCCCAATAACGTGGTGAGTCACCCCTTCTCCTTACGTTAGAGTCCACGTTAACTAGGTTAACGTGGCTTCTAACGTAGCAATGTCAATTCTTCGAGAACGCTAGTGACACTTACCTTTGCCACTAACGTTCCAATGTGCCCCTACTTCCCACGTTAGTGTCCATGTTAACTAAGTTAACGTGGCTTCTAACGTAGTCATGCTAGCCATCTCCAACGTTAATGACAAAGGTGAGTGTCACTAACGTTGGCTCATCATCCCTTTATCCACGTTAGCTTCCACGTTAACAAAGTTAACGTGGGAGTTAACGTTGCTCATGGTGGCTCTTGGTGGTTCACCCCAACGTTAGTGACAAAGGTAAGTGTCACAAACGTTGGCGATCAATTGCTCTCTCCACGTTAGCTTCCACGTTAACTAAGTTAACGTGGGAGTTAACGTGGCTCATGGAGGCTTGGCCAACGTTAGTGACAAAGGTGAATGTCACTAATGTTGGCTTCTCTTTTGCTCCTTTAATAGTTAACGTGGCAACTAACATGGCCAATTATGAGCTTGGTCCAATGTTAGTGACAAAGGAGAGTGTCACTAACGTTGGCCTTATTGTCTTCTTCCACGTTAGAGTTCACGTTAACTTAGTTAACGTGACTCTTAACGTGAGCTATGATGGCTTCGAGGGTGATGAGCGGATAATTTGTACGCTTTTTGGCATTGTTTTTAGTATGTTTTTAGTAGATTTAGTTAGTTTTTAGTATATTTTTATTAGTTTTTAATTAAAATTCACTTTTCTGGACTTTACTATGAGTTTGTGTGTTTTTCTGTGATTTCAGGTATTTTCTGGCTGAAATTGAGGGATCTGAGCAAAAATCTGATTCAGAGACTAAAAGGACTGCAGATGCTGTTGGATTCTGACCTCCCTGCACTCGAAGTGGATTTTCTGGAGCTACAGAAGTCGAATTGGCGCGCTCTCAACGGCGTTGGAAAGTAGACATCCTGGGCTTTCCAGCAATGTATAATAGTCCATACTTTGCTCAAGATTTGATGGCCCAAACCGGCATTCCAAATCAGCTCAAAAATGCCCGGCGTTTAACGCCGGAACTGACACAAGAATGGGAGTTAAATGCCCAAACTGGCACAAAAGCTGGCGTTTAACTCCAAGAAGAGTCTCTACACGAAAATGCTTCAATGCTCAGCCCAAGCACACACCAAGTGGGCCCAGAAGTGGATTTTTATGTCTTTTACTCATCTTTGTAATTCTTAAGCTACTAGTTCCCTATAAATAGGACCTTTTACTATTGTATTTATATATCTGGGTAGCTATCCTTAGTTTTATGCTATCTTAGATCATTGGGAGGCTGGCCATTTGGCCATGCCTAGACCTTGTTCTTATGTATTTTTAACGGTGGAGTTTCTACACACCATAGATTAAGGTGTGGAGCTCTGCTGTACCTCGAGTATTAATGCAATTACTATTGTTCTTCTATTCAATTCAGCTTGTTCTTATTCCAAGATATTCATTCGCACTCAAGAACTTGATGAATGTGATGATTATGTGACGCTCATCATCATTCTCACTTATGAACGCGTGCCTGGCAACCACTCCCGTTCTACAAGCAAACAAGGCTTGAATGTTTATCTCTTGGATTCTTTAACCGGAATCTTCGTGGTATAAGCTAGAATTGATGGCGGCATTCAAGAGAATCTGGAAGGTCTAAACCTTGTCTGTGGTATTCTGAGTAGGATTCAATGATTGAATGACTGTGACGAGCTTCAAACTCGCGATTGTGGGGCGTTAGTGACAGACGCAAAAGAATCACTGGATTCTATTCCGACATGATCGAGAACCGACAGCTGGATAGCCGTGCCGTGACAGGGTGCGTTGAACATTTCCACTGAGAGGATGGGACTGTAGCCATTGACAACGATGATGCCCAACATACAACTTGCCATGAAAAGGAGTAAGAAGGATTGGATGAAGACAGTAGGAAAGCAGAGAGACGGAAGGGACAAAGCATCTCCATTCGCTTATCTGAAGTTCTCACTAATGAATTACATAAGTATCTCTATCTTTATCTTTTAGTCATATATCATCCATAACCATTTGAGTCTGCCTGACTGAGATTTACAAGGTGACCATAGCTTGCTTCATACCAACAATCTCCGTGGGATCGACCCTTACTCGCGTAAGGTTTATTACTTGGACGACCCAGTGCACTTGCTGGTTAGTTGTGCGAAGTTATGTTTATGCCATGGTATTGAGCACCAAGTCTTTGGGGCCATTACTAGGGATTATTTGAGTTGAGAAAAGTAATGATCACAATTTCGTGCACCAAGTTTTTGGCGCCGTTGCCGGGGATTGTTTCGAGTATGGACAACTGACGGTTCATCTTGTTGCTTAGATTAGGTATTTTTCAGAGTTCTTAAGAATGAATTCTAGTGTTTCAAGGTGATGATCTTATCATCACCAAAGCTGATTGATTCTCATCAATTTAGCTCTTGAATGCAATGTCCTGCTGAAGCTTGGCTATCCATGTCTAATTCCTTTAGACTAAAGCTTTAGACTAACATTGCATGATTCCTGGAATTCTCATTAAGAATTTTGATACCTTTATTTTCTTTTCCACTTAATTTTCGACAAAACCAAAAAAATTACAAAATCATAAAAACCAAAAATATTTTATGTTTCTTGTTGAGTCTAGTGTCTCATTTTAAGTTTGGTGTCTTGCATGCATTGTTTATTTGATCTTGGTTGTATTTTCAAGTCAATAATATAGGGAACTGAAGATTCAGTACATGCAACAGAGGAATTATACAGAAAAAGCTGGGCGTTCAAAACGCCCAGTGAAGAAGGAAAAACTGGCGTTTAAACGCCAGCCAGGGTGCCTAGATGGGCGTTTAACGCCCAAAAGGGTAGAGCTTTGGGCGTTAAACGCCAGAATGTGCACCATTCTGGGCGTTTAACGCCAGGATGGCACAAGAGGGAAGATTCTGTTTTTAATTCAAATTTTTTTCAAGTTTTCAAAGTTTTTCAAAATCAAATCTTTTTCAAATCATATCTTTTCAATCAAATCTTTTTCAAAATCAATTTCTTTCCATTTTCAAAAATACTTGCTATCAATTAATGATTTGATTCAACATTTCAAGTATGTTGCCTTTTCTGTTGAGAAAGGTTTAATGCTTGAATCATATCTTTTCTTGTTAGCCAAGTCATTAATTTTTAAAATCAAATCTTTCTAAAATTGTTTTTCAAATCATATCTTCTCAATCACATCTTTTTAAAACCATAACTTTTAAATCACATCTTTTTCAAAAAAGTTTTCAATCATATCTTCTTCAAAATCTTTTTCAAAATGATTTTAAAATCTTTTTAATTAATTTTCGAAAAAATTTCTTCCTCTTCTCACATCCTTCTATTTATGGACTAACACTATTCCTCAGTGAACAATTCGAACTCCATCTCTCTTGATAAGTTCGAATTCTTCTACTTCTTCCTTCTAGTTTTCTTTTCCTCTGACACCTCAAGGAATCTCTATACTGTGACATAGAGGATTCCATATTTTTTTGTTCTCTTCTCTTTCATATGAGCAGGAGCAAAGACAAAAGCATTCTTGTTGAGGCTGACCCTAAACCTGAAAGGACCTTGAAGCGAAAGCTAAGAGAAGCTAAGGCACAACTCTCTGTAGAGGACCTAACAGAAATCTTCAAAGACGAAGAACCCATGGCAGCTGAAAACAACAACAACGCCAACAATGCAAGGAAGGTGCTGGGTGACTTTACTGCACCTACTCCCGACTTCTATGGGAGAAGCATCTCTATCCCTGCCATTGGAGCAAACAACTTTGAGCTTAAGCCTCAACTAGTTTCTCTAATGCAACAGAATTGCAAGTTCCACGGACTTCCATTGGAAGATCCTCATCAGTTTTTAGCTGAATTCTTGCAAATTTGTGACACTGTCAAGACTAATGGGGTTGACCCTGAGGTCTATAGACTTATGCTATTCCCTTTTGCTGTAAGAGACAGAGCTAGAATATGGTTGGACTTACAACCTAAAGACAGCCTAAACTCTTGGGAAAAGCTAGTCAATGCCTTCTTGGCAATGTTCTTTCCACCTCAAAAATTGAGTAAGCTTAGAGTGGAAGTCCAAACCTTCAGACAGAAGGAAGGAGAATCCCTCTATGAAGCTTGGGAAAGATACAAACAATTGATCAGAAAATGTCCTTCTGACATGCTTTCTGAATGGAGCATCATAGGTATTTTCTATGATGGACTCTCTGAACTATCCAAGATGTCTTTGGATAGCTCTGCTGGAGGATCTCTTCATCTGAAGAAGACGCCTACAGAAGCTCAAGAACTAATTGAAATGGTTGCAAATAACCAATTCATGTACACTTCTGAAAGGAATCCTGTGAACAATGGGACGAATCAGAAGAGAGGAGTTCTTGAGATTGATACTCTGAATGCTATATTGGCTCAGAACAAGATATTGACTCAGCAAGTCAATTTGATTTCTCAAAGTCTGTTTGGAATGCAAAATGCACTAGGCAGTACTAAGGATGCTTCATCTGAAGAAGAAGCTTATAATCCTGAGAACCCTTCAATGGAAGAGGTGAATTACATGGGAGAACCCTATGGAAACACCTATAATTCTTCATGGAGAAACCATCCAAATCTCTCATGGAAGGATCAACAGAGACCTCAACAAGGTTGATGACAAGTCATCTTAGCCTAGTTTCACTAGTCTTTTTCTTTTATTTTCACTTGAATTATGCACTTTCTTGAGCTCTAAGCAAGCCAATTTGGGTAGATTTTCATGCTTCCTTTGATTGAATCAACCAAAGATGAATTAATGCAATTTCATGAGGTTTTATGCTGTATTTGTTGCATATTATGAAAGAATGAATATCTCATGATTTTGAGCATAGCTTTGATGTGTTTGGTTGATTAATGATAGGTGAAGAAAGCTTGGAGAAAGGTTGAAGCAAGAAGGAATGGCTAGGAGGAAGAGAGGACAAAAAGTTTGAGCAAAAGTTTGCCTCAAACTTTAGCTCAAACTTTTGGAACAAGTGAAAATGAACCAGGAAGCAAAAAGCTGGACCAAAAGTTAGCCTCAAACTTTTGCACAAACTTTTGGGTGAAAAGTTTGCCCCAACGTTAGCCCCTAACTTTTGGGCTAACGTTGGCACATGCAAAACACTCCCTGGGGCACCAAAAGTTTGCGCCAACGTTAGCCCCTAACTTTTAGGCTAACGTTGGCGCATGAGAATTTCTCCCTGGGCACCAAAAGTTTGCGCCAACGTTAGCCTCTAACTTTTAGGCTAACGTTGGCGCATGAAAAACATATAGGGAGGAGCAAAAGTATGCGCCAACGTTAGCCTCTAACTTTTGGGCTAACGTTGGCGCCATGAGTGCACATGAGGAGGCCAACGTTGGAGCAAAAGTTAGACCCCTAACTTTTGCACCAACGTTGGTATCAGCAAAATGGGGAAGCTGATATGAAAAGTTGGAGTAAAAGTTAGCCTTAAACTTTTACTCAAACTTTTACTCAAACTTTTACTCAAACTTTTGCAAAACTCCAACCCGGTTCAATTGGTTCACTTTGATTCCTATCCAAACTCCAAGAGCAATCAACCAAGGCCTCTCTCAACCCAAGTCCACCATGAGCAAAGGCCCAACTCAAGGCTTGAAGATCATTTGAAGAAAGTGTATAAATAGGATAGAATTCAAGTTATTCGGGAGGCTTTTCTTTTGGGAGCTTTCTCTTTGAGTTTTCATAATAGTTTTAGAAAAGCTTTGGGGTATTGAGTAATTTTGAGTTTCTTAGTCTCGGGGAAGGAAAATTCACTTCTCTTCCTTTTAGTTTATTTGCTTCCAATTTCAATTACAATTGCTTGGATCTTAGGTTGGAGAATTGAAGAAATTCTGTTTCAATCTCATCCTTGGATCTCCCTGTTTCAGTTCACTGCATAATTGAATTTCCATTTCTGATTAATTGCTCTTTATCTATTTTCTTTGCAATTTACATTTCCCTTGCAATTGTTCTTGTTGGATCTAGGAAGGCATTGAGATCTAGACTTGGTTATCTAGTCTCTTGGGTCCTGAGATCTAAATTTCAATATTACATTCTTTGTTTGATGCTCTTTATGTTCATTTACATTTTTGTTTTAGATCCGATTAACTCCAAGTCATCTTCTATTTTCTCTGTTTGTTGCAATTTACTTTTCCTTGTTTAATTTCTGCAAATCCAACTCCCAATTCCCTTTACAATTCAAGCCATTTACATTTCTTGCAATTTAAGATTCTGTAATTTACATTTCTTGTGTTCTAAGTTTCTACCATTTAATTTCTTGTTCTTTAAGATTCAGCATTTTAATTTCTTGCCCTCTTTAAATTTCATGGAATTTACACATTCCCTTTACTTTCAATGCAATTTAATTTCTGCAAATCACAAATCACTCAACCAAATCTTGATTCGCTTGACTAAATCAACCACTAAACCAAAATTGCTCAATCCTTCAATCCCTGTGGGATCGACCTCACTCCCGTGAGTTATTATTACTTGATGCGACCCGGTGCACTTGCCGGTGAGTTTTGTGTCGGATCGTTTTCCGCACATCAAGTTTTTGGCGCCGTTGCCGGGGATTGATTATATTGACAATGATTAAGTGAAGTGGTGATTTAGATCAAGCACTTTTACTTTACTGTCTTTTAATTTTCAATTAACCCACTAACTGTTTGATTTTTTGCTTAAACTAACTAAAACTTCAATCCAGCATTAGATTGAAGTGTCACTAGTTGAGTGTGTTTCTTATGCTCTGCTTGTATGTCAGGTACAAGAAGAACCACACCCACTTTTTAGGAACAAGACGAAAGAACTCTCAGGAGGTTAAGAAGAGCTGAAAGAGGGAAAAATATTGTTGGAGAAGAGGAATCCGAAGAAGAATTCCAAGATATGGAGGAACATTCAACCAATCCACTTGGTGGAGCAGACAACAACAATAACAACCCACCCCAGAGGAGAGTTTTGGCCTCCTATACCTTTGCAAATCCTAGACATTGTGGAAGCAGCATCTTAGCTCCAAATGTTAATGCAAACAATTTTGAACTAAAGCCACAACTCATCACTTTGGTTCAAAACAATTGCTCTTTTGGTGGAGGACCACTTGAAGACCCGAACCAACACCTATCCACTTTCTTGAGGATTTGTAACACTGTAAAAACTAATGGTGTGCCTCCTAACAGCTACAAGCTATTGCTATTCCCATTTTCTCTCAGGGACAAGGCCACTCAATGGTTGGAATCTTTTCCAAGAGACAGCATCAACAATTGGGATGATTTGGTAACGAAGTTCCTAGCCAAATTTTACCCACCTTAAAGGATCATAAGGTTGAAGACAGAGGTACAAACATTTACACAAATAGAGGCTGAACCCATCCATGAGGCATGGGAGAGATACAAGGCTCTAATCAGGAAATGTCCTCCTGAAATGTTCACTGAGTGGGATAAGTTGTAGAATTTCTATGAGGGCTTAACATTGAAATCCCAGGAAGCTTTGGATCATTCAGCTGGAGGTTCTCTGCAACTCATGAAAACTGCAGAAGAAGCTCAAAATCTCATTGATATGGTGGCTAACAACCAATATTTCTTTGCTCATCAAAGAAACCGTCAACCATCACAAAGGAGAGGAGTAATGGAGCTAGAAGGAGTGGACTCAATCTTGGCTCAAAACAAGATGATGCAGCAGCAAATTCAACAACAATTTGAGCAAATGACCAAGAGGATTGATAGCCTCCAAGTTGCAGCAGTTAACACTAGCCAACCATCAACTACATGGGGGCAAAATGAAGAAATTCAAGAGGAGCAACAGCTAGAACAAGTCCAGTACATGCATTCTAGTCCAAATGAAGTCTATGGTGATACTTACAACCCCTCATGGAAAAATCACCCCAACCTCAGATGGGGAGACACTCACAACCAAAACCAACAACCATGGCAGAGGAACTCAAACCAAAACAACCCAAGAAACAACCAAAATTACAACCAGCAGCAAACTAACAAAAACACTTACAGAAAACCTCAAAACAACTACCCCAATCTCAACCAGTACCAATCCAATAACCAACCCACTAACCAAAATGCCCACCATCCACCACTCACATCTCACAACCCACCACAAGCATCACCTGAATCCCAAAGACTCACTAACCTGGAGACCTTGATAGACAAAATGATGAAATACCAGGAAATGACAACCAAAAACCATAAGGCTTCCATGAAGAGCCTAGAGAGGCAGATCGGGCAAATCTCCAAGCAAATTTCTGTTGAGAGACCTTCAAGCTCACTGCCCAGTGACACAATCCCAAATCCCAAGGAGGAATGCAAGGCAATACAATTAAGGAGTGGGAGAACGTTGATGAGGAATAATGACACTACAAAGAAGCAAACAGAGGGCATCAAAGAACCAACAGAGGATAAGAAGCAAACAAAGGCAGATGAAGCCAAGGATCAAGAGGTGATACCAAACAAAAGCACTGAGAAACTTAAAGAGAAGGGCAACCAACAAAGACAACAGCAAGTAGGGAAAAGCATCACACCTCCACTACCTTATCCCCAGAGGTTCAACAAAGATGTTAAGGACCAGCATTTCCACAAGTTCCTTGAGACCTTCAAGAAGCTGGAAATCAATATTCCCTTGGCTGAAGCACTAGAGCAAATGCCTCTGTATGCCAAGTTCCTGAAGGAGCTTATCAATAAGAAAAGAAGTTGGGATGAGAAAGAAACCATACTGCTTACTGAGGAATGCAGGGCCTTGATTCAAAAAGGGCTTCCTCCCAAGCTTGAGGACCCAGGGAGCTACTTGTTGCCCTGCACCATTGGGGAAGTGACCATCACTAAAGCAATGTGCGATCTCGGAGCAAGTATTAATTTGATACCATCCTCCCTGGTGAAAAAGCTGCATATAGAGGAAGTCAAACCAGTACAAATGTCTTTGGAGCTGGTAGATAAGTCAATGGTATACCCCAGGGGTGTAATTGAAAATCTTTTGGTCAAGGTGGACAGTTTTATATACCCTGCTGATTTTGTGCTTCTGGATTCAAACGAGGATGATGGTGACTCTGTTATACTGGGAAGGCCATTCTTGGCCACTGCTAGAGCTATTATAGACGTAGAGGAAGGGGAATTAATTCTCAGGATGCATGATCAGAGTGTCACTCTGAAGGTATTACCAGAGGCACAATTTAGCAAGGAGAAGAAAGACTATATGAAAATTGACAAGGGAGAATCACAGTTGAAGGAAGAAAATGACAAGGAGAGTCACAGCAACATCCCAAAGATAAGAATTGTGCAGACCGATGAAGGAGCCCAAGAGGATATTGGAATATTAGCCACTGAGAAGAGAGGTCCCCAAGGGAAGCCTACGGCCAGAAAAGAAAGGTCAACAAAAGGAAAGATGAAACGCAAAAAAAAAAAACAAAAAGGGGTTGGAAAAACAAGAAGATCCCAACAGAGGGGCTTTCCAAAGGTGACAAAGTGCAACTGATATATCAACAGTTGGGGGCAAACCAACAAACTGAGGACTACTACACTGTCAGTAGCATACTCTCATTAGAGCATGCTGAGATTGAACACCAGAGAACAAAGAAGAGGATCACAGTCAGGAGAGACAAATTGAGGCTCTACAAGCACCAACCACCATAAAAGAAAGCCTCAATGTCAAGCTAATGACAATAAAAGAGCGCTCCATGGGAGGCAACCCATGATTTAAGATTCATGTCATTTTAAATTCAATAAGTTATGATCATTTGAGCATGAATTCTTTTCTCTTTTCATGAACATGTCCATTGACTGCATGCACTTCTTTGAAACATATGCTGGGAATTCTAAGTTTGGTGTGCCTTTAAGCACACTAAACCAATGTTACAAATAATTCCGTTTTACATACTTAAAGTGTCTTGACAAAGCATATGGCCAAACACTAAGTTTGGTGTCCACATAGCTTCATGAAAATTTGAAATTCATGCATCAATAATCATACAATTGTTATTTTCCAAAATCTTATAAATGGAAAAATTCTTTTTCGGTAATGAAGGCATCAATTGTGATGTACCCTTTGACATGAAACAAGTTTGGTGTTCATCAAATTCTGATGCACTGATTTAGAGACACAATTGATCCTTCATGAAAAAAAAAAAGTGTGATGAAAATAATTCTTATAAACATTTAACTAAGTGTGACATTGGGAGTCCACTAATTGGAGGAAGGGACACAACTTTCTTTATGACCAAACATTAAGTTTGGTGTCCTCCAAGGAGAGTCACGATTCAAATGAATATAAGGATTGATGATTAGTATAATGTTAATAAAAGAAACACTCTAGCCACGGTTGGATGAAGCTAATGTATGTTGTCTTGTTGTGATGACTAGGTAGTCAAAGAATCTTCAATGAAAGAGACAAGACAAAGGAAAGCATAGCATGAGGACAAAATCTCATCACATGCATCAAAAAGAGAATCTGCCACTCCCTGAGATGATCACGGCAAAGATAATTGAAGAAGCAAGCTTTGTCTTCATTCATCCTTACATGCACACCTTTGATTCACATAGTATCTAATTGCATCCTAGCCCCTCATTGTTCATTTAAATAACACACCACCTTCAAGCCATGCATATGACCGAATCCTTGCACTCCAACCTTTTAAACTTCATTCCATTCATCACTTCTTAACATAATAAGCTCAGCCTCGAACTTTCTCTTGCTCCATACACACTTCAAAATCTCCACATTCTTCACTCCTTCTAACTTCAAGAAGCTCAATCGATCAAGTGATCATGGCCTCTTCCTCAAGAACCAAACGAAGAAAAGGAAAAGAGCCTGTGGTGGAGGAGAGCACCCCTGAATATGACCGATGGAGATTCAAATCTTCGTACCATCAAATGCAAATTGAATGGATGAACGAGAAAAAGATCTATTCTGAAATTCCACTCTTGTTGCCGGATGATGGATGCCAAGAAATGAAGAACAAAATTCGAAAGAGGAGGTGGGAGGAACTTGCATCACCAGCCACCCGAATCAATGCCAATATCATAAGAGAGTTTTATGCAAATGTCTCAAGGCTTGACATGCGTGAGCCCCCAACGTACAAAAGCTATGTGCGGGGAGTGGAAGTAGACTTTAGCTCGGATGCAATCAAGAAAGTCTTGGGACTAAAGTCAGTCCGCTTTAGTGAACCGGGATACCAACAAATATTGAATGAAGATTAGGATTATGATGAGATTGCTAGAGATATTTGTATGGAGAACTCAGAGTGGGAAGGAGATGACAAGAACAAATATAAGTATCTGAAGAGATGTAACCTCACCCCGGAAGCAAAAGGATGGTATGAGTTGATGAAAAGATCAATTCTGGGCACAGTGAACACCTCAGAAGTTAACAGGGAGAGAGCTGTAATGTTGCATTGCATCATTGTGGGAGGAGAGATAAGAGTTCATGAAATCCTTGCAAAAGATATCCAAAGGCTTGCTGAGAAGAATTCGGCCGGGTCTTGGTTATACTACCCAAGTACCATTTGGAGGTTGTGTGCAAAAGCTAAAGTGCCAATGGAAGATGAGAATCCAATGTGGTTAAACCAAGGCATGCCCATAACCATTGAAAGAATGACAATGGCTCCCGAAGCACATCAAGGCCGAAGGCCACATGGAAGAAGGGAAAGAGAAGAACCAATGGAAGAAGATGAGCTACACCTAGAAGAAGAACCACAAGAGGAGGAGGAACAGTAGCATTTTTTCCCACATGGCAATATGGATCTGACTCAAATGCAAGAAGCAATTGGAAGATTGTCACAACAATACATAAGAATTCAAGAAAGGCAAGAAGAGTACCATTCACAATACTTGAAGCATCAACAAGAGCAAAAAGAATGGCAGCTGAAAATGATGAACCAACAAAGTGAGTTTGAGTCAAAATTCCTTGTGATGCAAGAAGAACATGCCTTTCAATCTCACAAAGCATTTGGAAAGTTGGCACAAATACAGGCCGAAACTATGAGGGCTCTCAATGAGTTTACAACCCTCCAAGATGCAAGATATGAAGTCCAAGCCGATTACAACATTAATAGTCAAATCAAACTGAACTATATTGGAGAACATCTGCACAACATGGATCCGGCATTCCCAATTTTTGATGAGTTCTTCAAAAAGAAAAGTGAGGTAGAAGTAAACAAAGCTATGAGCCTTGAAGATAGAGTAGAGGAGGCGATGAATAAAGCTGGGTTCTGGCGGGGTCAACAGACAACAAACATGGACACAGGGAACACCAGCAACCAAGTATATGAAAGAAAAAAGAAAAAGCATGACAAATGAAAGGTGGACTTGCTCCTTAATCATCACTACAAAGAAAAAGCATGCATTTTATCTGTTTGAAGTGTCTTTGCATCTTTAAGAAGTTATTTTAATTAATAGTCTTTGCATTATGTTTGTTTATCTTAAAATAAGTAAGCTAGTTTAAGTTTGTGCTTGTGTGTTTACTTCCACTTGACTAAAAGCATGTTTTGCCCCCTGCATCTTTAATTCAATAAAAGAAATATTTGAATGTGAAGTAAGATAGTCCCTGTCAGATAGAAGTATAATAAAAGTAAGTGGTGGTATGTGTGTGATTGTATAATAGCTCACTTTTAGTGAATAAAGAGCTAGGATATCTCCTTCCAAGTGTAAAGTGACCTACTGTCTATGAATTTCAATTAAATAAAAATCCTTGGTTAGAAAGAAAAACAAAAAGAAAGAAAGAAAAGAGATAGCCAAAAAGTGGCAGAACAAAAAGAAACAAAGCTGGACACCAATAGCTTGAACCTTAAAATATATGCCTGTGGTGTCTTTGTACTAGGATCTGCTTGGATTAGTAAGCTCTTCGGAGTGCATCAACACTTGGTGACTTGGATTAACTAATCCGGGATCATCAGCTGAAAATCCACCATCAAGAGCAACCTAACTACAAGGCATTTAGTAACCCAAAGAGGTGCTGGGCATCAATGTTTTAAGAAGGAATGTGAGCCAAGTGTCTATGGTGAATAATGTGTCAAGTATAAAGAAAAGAAAAAGAACTTGCTACACATGACACTTGTTCATACCCTGACCGAGCTCTCCAAACTCGGTCAGGCTGATAGAAGGCCCGACCTCGACCCAAGGCCCACGCTCGAGGTCGGACCTCGGACAAACAGGCCAAAGAAAGGCCCATCAGAAGGAACTAAGCCCAAAACCTAAAGGCCGAAAGGGCCTGGGAAAGGCGGTTCCGCAAAGATAGAGATGAATCTCCCAAAAGATAAGATAAGATAAGAATATCTTATCCAGGGATGATCGCAGCCAACTACTATAAATACACTGGAGCACCCAGGTATAACTCATACTCTAATTCTACTTGATATCTGCTTGGACCCATGCTAACTTAAGCATCGGAGTGTCATTGCAGGTACAACCCCCCGCCGTTCAGCACAACCAGCTCGGGTCTCAGACCCACCACCTCGGGCCTTGCCGGAAGACCGAGCTGCACGTTTCAGGTAACCCTCGGAACATTGGCGCCGTTGCCGGGGACCTGGAAGTCATCCCTTTACCATGGCGGACGACCCTCCCAACAATAACCACGCTACATCAGAACAAGAAGAGGAAGTTGACACCGGAGAACGGCCGGACAGCCCTCTATCACCACGCACTCCAGGAGGAAACAAACAGAATCGCCCAAAGACATCACCCCCAGACAAAGATCCACAAAATCCCGAAAGAGAAAAAAGTTCGGAGATTCTGGAAACAGTTCGGGCACAACAAAGCCGGCTGAGACAACTCGAAGAGGACGTAAAGAAGCAGAAGGAAACTGAACAGGATCTGAGAAGGGAAGCTCGCAAACGCAGAGAATTGGAAGAAAAACTGCGGAAGATAGAGGCCAACCTAAAAGATCGGACGGAACACGGCACCACTCCCGAAAGCAACCATGATCCCTTCACACAAGAGATCATGAAAGAGAAGGTACCGCGAAACTTCAAACCACCAGATATGGACCTCTACGACGGCACCACCGATCCAAGTCATCACCTCAGCAATTTCAGAAGCAGAATGTACTTAGTCGACGCCTCCGACGCGATTCGATGCAAAGCCTTCCCCACCACTCTCACTAAGTCAGCCATGAAGTGGTTCGACAACCTGCCACCAGGATCAATCTCCAGCTTTGAAGACCTGACCAAAAAATTCTTAACAAGGTTCTCTATTCAAAAGGACAAGGCAAAACATGCCCCCAGCCTACTCGGGATCAAACAAGGCAACCAAGAAACTCTCAGAGAGTACATGGAGCGATTCAACAAGGCCTGCCTGGACATACAACACTTGCCCACGGAAGCAGCCATCATGGGACTAGCAAACGGCCTAAAAGAAGGACCGTTTAGCCAATCCCTATCCAAAAGATACCCGACCTCCTTATACGAAGTACAAGAACGGGCAGGAAAGTATATCAACATGGAAGAAACCTCCCAGCTGAGAGACTCTTCCAGGAAGGAGTCAACCTACCCGCCCCGAGATCGAGATCGGGAACAGAAAAAGAAAGAAGAATCCAACTCGGACAAGCCACGAAAATACCACAGCTACACTCCCCTCCGAGTCTCCCTGGTAGACGTCTACAGAGAAGTATGCCACACCGAGAAGATCCCACCACCCAAACCTCTGAAGCACAAGAGAGCAGGAAGAGATCGGTCCGAGTACTGCGAATATCACAGACTCTACGGCCACTCTACTAACGACTGCCACGACTTAAAGAATGTTATGGAAAAGCTAGCCAGAGAGGGAAAACTCGACAGATACATAGCTGAGAAAGGAGAAGAAACCAGAAAGAGAAGACGGGGAGATAACGAAGATCGGGCCGAGCAAACACGAACCCCGCGAACTCCTGAAAGGCACATACACATGATAAACGGAGGTTTCGCAGGGGGAGGGACATCCAAATCCTCACGGAAGAGACACCTCAAAGAAGTCTACCATGTCCGAGAAGACAGCCCCTTACCCGAGTTACCTACTATCTCATTTACCCGAGAAGATGCTCTTGGAATAATACCCGGACACGACGACCCTATGGTGATCACCATCATCCTAGCCAATGCCAACTTACATCGAACCCTGATCGACCAAGGAAGCTCAGCAGATATCCTGTTCAAAGCAGCCTTCGACAAGCTCGGACTCGAAGAAAAAGAGCTAAAAGCCTATCCCACTGACCTGTTTGGACTAGGAGATACCCCGATCCGCCCCTTGGGATACATCTCATTACACACTACCTTTGGAAAAGGCGAGCAAACCAAAACACTAAGCATCGACTACATTGTAGTCGACGTCACTTCAGCATACAATGCCCTCATCGGACGACCAACCCTAAACAGACTAGCGGCTATAGTCTCGACCCCACACCTCTGTATGAAGTTCCCTACCGCAAAGGGAATCGCTACCCTAAAAGGCGATCAAAAACTAGCACGACGATGCTACAACGAAAGCCTGAGCCTAAAAGGGAAAGAGGTCAACACAATAGAACTCGGGCGAGTCCAAGCCCGAGAAGATCTTCGGCCACAACCAGAAGGAGAGACCGAAAAGATCCAGATCGGGAACACACCCGAGAAAGTAACAAACATAGGGGCAAACCTCGAGGCAGGCCTAAAGGAGGAACTCACAACCCTCTTAAGGGAGAATTCCGACCTCTTCGCCTGGAAAGCCTCCGATATACCAGGCATAAGCCCCGACCTGATGTGCCATAAGCTATCAGTATACCCGGGATCCCGACCTGTCCAACAAAGACGCAGGAAGCTCGGGCCCGAACGCATGCAAGCAATAGAAGAACAAGTGCAAGCACTACTAGATGCAGGGTTCATTAGGGAAGTAAAGTACCCCCTATGGCTCGCAAACGTGGTCCTAGTGAAGAAGCCCAATGGAAAATGGAGGATGTGCGTCGACTACACGGATCTCAACAAAGCCTGCCCCAAAGATCCATATCCACTACCGAACATCGACGCCTTAGTCGATGCCGCTTCGGGCTACAGATACCTCTCCTTCATGGATGCATACTCGGGATACAATCAAATCCCGATGTATGGACCCGACCAAGAAAAGACCTCGTTCATAACCCCAAGGGCAAACTACTGCTACGTAGTAATGCCCTTCGGGCTGAAGAACGCAGGGGCAACCTACCAGAGGCTAATGAACAAAGTGTTCTCAGAACACATCGGGCTACAGCTAGAGGTGTACGTCGACGACATGCTAGTAAAGACACAAGAAGACAGAAACTTGGTCGCCGACCTCAGCAGTATCTTCGACACCCTCCGGAAACACAACATGAGACTTAACCCGACAAAGTGCACCTTCGCCGCAGAAGCCGGGAAGTTCTTAGGCTTCATGCTAACTCAGAGAGGCATCGAAGCAAACCCGGACAAATGCCAAGCAATACTCAATATGAAAAGCCCGACGTGTGTCAAAGAAGTACAACAACTAAATGGGAGACTAGCCGCCCTATCAAGATTCTTGGCAGGATCAGCGATAAGATCACTCCCTCTCTACTCACTCCTAAAGAAAGGGAAACCCTTCTCTTGGACCCCGGAATGCGAAAAGGCCTTCCAAGAATTCAAGGAATTCCTCGGGCAGCCACCAATCTTAACCCGACCTCTAAAAGGGGAAGAGCTCGTACTATACCTGTCGGTCGGACATCGGGCAGTCGCCTCGGCACTAATACGAGAAAATGAGGAGGGGCAACACCCCATATACTTCGTAAGCAAAGCACTACAAGGGGCCGAATTAAACTATCAGAAAATAGAGAAATTCGCCTATGCACTAGTGTTCACAGCTCGGAGACTCCGCCCCTACTTTCAAGCCCACACCATCAAAGTCCGGACAAACCAACCCATGAGACACATCCTACAAAAGACAGACATGGCAGGACGAATCCTACAATGGGCGGTGGAATTGTCCGAGTTCGACCTCCACTATGAAGCCCGGACTGCCATAAAATCTCAATACCTAGCCGACTTCGTCGCAGAATACACTGAGACCCCGGGAACCCCACTCTCATGGAATCTGTATGTCGACGGATCCTCAAACAAAACAGGAAGCGGGGCCGGTGTTATACTCGAAAGCGATCAAGGAACACGGATTGAGCTATCCCTAAAATTCGAGTTCCAGGCCTCAAATAACCAAGCCGAATACGAAGCCCTACTAGCGGGACTAAAACTAGCCGAAGAGGTCAGAGCAAAGAGGATCACGATCTTCAGCGACTCCCAGGTCGTCACATCACAAGTAAATGGAAGCTACCAGGCCAAAGACCCTACTATGAAAAAATACCTAGACCAAACACAGGCGCAACTACGACACTTCCCGGAAATACAAATCCAGCACATACCCCGGGAGCAAAATGCCCGGGCAGACGCCCTCTCAAAACTTGCTAGCACCAAGCCCGGAGGGAACAACAGAAGTCTCCTCCAAGAAACTCTACAATCCCCCTCCGTGTTAAGGGAGGAAGAAATACTAAATATATCCGGGCAACAACAAGGATGGATAACCCCCATACTCAACTATCTGAAATCGGGAACTCTCCCCGCCGAAAGAAAAGAAGCTAAAAGGCTTACAAAAGACGCCCAGAACTACACGTTAATCCACGACGTATTATACAGAAGAGGATTCTCAAACCCCCTCCTGAGGTGCGTCCCGACCACAGAAACAAAGAGCGTCCTCGAAGAAGTCCACAAAGGCATGTGTGGGAACCATCTCGGAGCCCGGGCCCTGTCCAAGAAAATAGTCAGAGCCGGGTTCTACTGGCCGACCTTGCAAAGAGACGCGGCAGAGTTTGTGAAAATATGCCCCCCCTGCCAAAAACACGCCAATTTTCACAAAGCACCGCCCGAAGACCTCATAAGCATCACCGCACCATGGCCCTTCGCAAAGTGGGGACTCGACCTACTCGGCCCATTCCCACAAGGACCGGGGCAAGTCAAGTACCTCATAGTAGGGGTCGACTACTTCACAAAGTGGATCGAGGCTGAACCCTTAGCCACTATTACGGCTCAGAAAAGCCGTAAATTCCTATACAAAAACATTGTCACGAGGTTCGGAGTCCCCTACTCCATCACAACAGACAATGGAACACAGTTCACAGACACAAGTTTTCAGAACTTGGTGGCCGAGCTAAAAATCAAACAGCAGTTCACATCGGTCGAACACCCGCAAGCCAATGGACAAGCAGAGGCCGCAAATAAAGTCATCTTGGCCGGGTTAAAACGAAGACTCCAAGAGGCCAAAGGGGCATGGGCCGATGAACTCCCCCAGGTATTATGGGCATATCGGACAACCCCGCACTCTACAACAGGAGAATCCCCATTCCGACTAGCCTACGGAATGGAGGCAATGATTCCCGTCGAAATAGACGAAGGATCACCCAGAACCATCTTCTACAACGAAGGAGGCAACCCTCAGGCACAAAGGGAAGAACTCGACCTCCTACCCGAGGTCCGAGAAAGAGCCCGAATCAGAGAAGAAGTCTTAAAACGACGAACGGCCCTCAGATATAACCGAAAGGTGATAAAACGAAGCTTCTCCACTCACGACCTGATTTTAATCCGAAACGACATCGGAACACAAAAATCGGGAGAAGGAAAGCTAGCCGCAAATTGGAAGGGGCCCTACAAAGTAACAGAAGTTTTAGGGACAGGCTACTACAAGATATCCGACCCAGAAGGCAATGAGCTGCCCAGAACCTGGCACGCCTGTAACCTAAGACGATACTACAGCTAGAAAAACTTAACCCGAGGTGTACTCTTTTTCCCTACGAGGGTTTTTTAATGAGACACCCGGTTAAGTAGGACACCCGGCCTAGTCAAAAGGGTAAACACTTTGTACATATTCTTCTTTTTAATACTAATCAAATTTCTTTATTTTCTCTTTCTCGTTATAAAGCATATCCTAAAAAGTACCCCACCAAGGCGCATTAATTTATGCTCGGCAAAACGCAAAAAATCATTTGCCAAAGGCCATACGAGGTCGGCAAAGATGAAGCGACGAGGTTCAAATTAATGTGAGAAGTTATAAAAGTAACTCTGAAATGGCTCAAAAAGCCAAATAGAAAAGAAGTTACAAAAATAACTTAAAAAAGGCCGACCAAACAACGAAGTCGGACCTGACCAAAGGGGTACTCAAGGATCCCGATGTCCGAGAGTAAACTCGGACCCAAGAAAGAAGCTGGCAAAGAACCAGGACTTCGAGAAACGCTAGCTAAAAAGTTGTTACCCAAAAACAACTAAAAAGCAAAAAGCGAGAAAGTCAAGGCGCTAGCTAAAAAGTTGTTACCCAAAAACAACTAAAAAGCAAAAAGCGAGAAAGTCAAGGGGCTAGCTAAAAAGTTGTTACCCAAAAACAACTAAAAAGCAAAAAGCGAGAAAGTCAAGGCGCTAGCTAAAAAGTTGTTACCCAAAAACAACTAAAAAGCAAAAAGCGAGAAAGTCAAGGCGCTAGCTGAAAAGTTGTTACCCAAAAACAACTAAAAAGCAAAAAGCGAGAAAGTCAAGGCGCTAGCTAAAAAGTTGTTACCCAAAAAACAACTAAAAAGCAAAAAGCGAGAAAGTCAAGGCGCTAGCTAAAAGGTTGTTACCCAAAAACAACTAAAAAGCAAAAAGCGAGAAAGTCAAGGCACTAGCTAAAAAGTTGTTACCCAAAAACAACTAAAAAGCAAAAAGCGAGAAGTCAAAGCGCTAGCTAAAAAGTTGTTACCCAAAAACAACTAAAAAAGCAAAAAGCGAGAAGTCAAAACGCTAGCTAAAAAGTTGTTACCCGAGAACAACTAAAAAGCATAAAAGCGGAACGAGACAATCGAAACACAAAGCATGGCATAATAAAGCTACAAGAGTAGCTAAAATAGCAGAACAGGTGTCCAAAATGTTTGCAGAAAACATCCAAAAAACAAAAAGCCCACAGGTCGGGCAAAAGCACAAAAAGTACAAAAAATTACAGAGGATCAAGGCCCTTTCCAGACTCCGCATCAACACCTGGCTGAAACATGGATATCGGGACTGCAGGAACAGCACCATCGCTTGGAACCTCCATACCAACTCTATCCTCGGCCAAAGGTGAAGTCGGGTTCACGACCGGAGCCTCGGGGTCGGACACTGGAGCCTTGGGGTCGGACATCGGAACCTCATCCTCAACAGGGGCAGGAACAATCTTCCCCTCCACAACCATGTTATCCGTACTGAACAAACTGAGATCCAATTCGGGAGCAAGAACCCGGACCTGATCCCTCAAATTCACAAACATAGCATCCATACCCTTGGCCACATTATCTTCCAGCTCATAAAAGTCATCCCGAGCAGATTGCAGCTTCTCCTTCGTCTCCACAAGCTCAGCATACAGCTTGGTATAGTTCTCCGTCGCCACCCTCGCCATCTCCTCAGACGTCTTCGCCACCGCCACAGCCGCGGTAGCCCTAGTCTTCTCTTCCTCCAAAGACTCCTCCAGCTCGGCAATCCTAGCATCCTTCAGCTGACTAACCTTATCAAGCTCGGACCGGGCCTTCTCAAGTCGGGAGCTGGTCGCCCCAAGGGGAGCTTTCTTAAACTCCCGAGCAATGGCGGCATGAAGGCTAGCCATCCGAACACAACTCCGCGCCATATACTGAAAGTGATGCTCCATGGACGCATCATCAGTAGAAATAAAAGTCTGAGGAAGAATGTGCTGCTCAACCCAACCGAGAGCATCGAAATCCTTGTCATTGAAACCAGCAGGCTCTCGGGAAGTCTTCTGTTTCTTGGGGGGAGGACCCGAGGTCGAGGTCGGGGAAAGCTGACCGGGTCCGGAGGTCGGAGGATCCTGAGTTATAGCTCGGAACTGAGGGACCGGAATGGTCTTCGACCGAGTCTGAACACCAATTGTAGTCTTCTGCGGAGAAGGTTGGGGAGAAGCTTCAGCCTCGATATTCCGAGATGCCGCAGATTTCTTCGCTCGACGGAGAAACTTCATAGAATCAGCCTGAGAAGACATCTCTGCAGAAACGAAACAAAGAGGTTATCAAACAGAAAGATCAAAACAAAGTCAAAATATGAAAATGAAATCTCAAAAAGAGGTCGGGAGCTACCTAACTCGGAACGGAGAAGGCTTGGATCTCCCAACATTTTCTTCGTATCCAAGTAAGGTGCCCGACCCCATAGACTGCTCAACACACCAACGAAAGCCTGTTCCACCTCATCTAGACTCTCGAAAGTGTACTTAACCGACACCACACTCTCTTGCCAACAAAGAGGAAACGAAGGCTCCCCACTCTCATCTAAGAAAAAAGGTCGGACATCTCCAACAGCCCGGACTTTGAAGTAATAGTTTTTGAAATCGTGAAACGACTCATCATACAAAGTGCAAAATTTCCTACCCTGGTTAGCCCTAAACGAAACCCAGGACACCTTCCCAGCACCCGACCCCGGCTTCGTCAGTACAAACAGATAAGAAAAAAGAGAAACAGAAGGGGAGACGCCTAAAATCTGACACAAAAGTTGGAAAAGCTTTAAAAACGCCCAAGAGTTCGGATGGAGTTGTGTAGGGGCAAGGTTACAAGACCAAAGGACCTCGGATTCCAGGTCGGTGAAAGGAAGACGGACACCTAGCTTGGAGAAGAAACAATCATAAGCATAGAAGAAAAGTTTCTCGGAACTCTCTAACGGCGGAAAACATACCCTCTCCTCGGACTCCGGGGCTGCTAACTCGTAATCCCGCTCAGACTCCCTGTTCTCACAAATACTACACTCCCTACGGAACCTAATCAGATACTCAGAATCTACAACAGACGGCACCCTTAAAGGAGCAGGATCTACCCAACCTAGACCACTCGGAATCTTGGTCGACATTGCTTGAAACACCTTTTGAGACATAAAAAAATCTTGCCTACAAAGAAAGAATACAACAGCAAGACAAAAATCACACAAAGGCAGAAAAACCAAATTCATCAAAAACAAAAGAAAGCAAAGTTCTTTTACAAACAAGAAGGCAGCAACTCGAATAACAAAAATGGATCGGAGAAAAGAGTCCCCCCACACACACATACAAAGCAACAGCGGCGCCTCTTTTCGGGGCAACCCGGGCATAGAAGATATCAGAAAAAAGAAGCGCACGAAGAATAAAAGCGAAAAAAGCAAACCTGGAAAAGAAGAAAGCGACGAGCTCCGACGAAAGGAAAAACGGCGGCGCAGAAAAGAACTCTGAAAAAACGCACAAAAAATGGAAGACGAAGAACAGAGAGAAAGAAGAGAAGATGCTCGAAAAGAAGTGATGAATAAACAAAGAAAAATGAAGAAAGGGGCAAATAAATAAAGCCTCCACAGAGCGCCGCACGGAAATCGAGGAAGAAATGGTAACAAGCAATAAATGCTGAAACGACCGTTTTCAAATTTTGAAAAAACTACTATGCCCGAGCTCGACCTTCCGAAAAAAGACGAACTCGGGCAGGGGCACTGTTCATACCCTGACCGAGCTCTCCAAACTCGGTCAGGCTGATAGAAGGCCCGACCTCGACCCAAGGCCCACGCTCGAGGTCGGACCTCGGACAAACAGGCCAAAGAAAGGCCCATCAGAAGGAACTAAGCCCAAAACCTAAAGGCCGAAAGGGCCTGGGAAAGGCGGTTCCGCAAAGATAGAGATGAATCTCCCAAAAGATAAGATAAGATAAGAATATCTTATCCAGGGATGATCGCAGCCAACTACTATAAATACACTGGAGCACCCAGGTATAACTCATACTCTAATTCTACTTGATATCTGCTTGGACCCATGCTAACTTAAGCATCGGAGTGTCATTGCAGGTACAACCCCCCGCCGTTCAGCACAACCAGCTCGGGTCTCAGACCCACCACCTCGGGCCTTGCCGGAAGACCGAGCTGCACGTTTCAGGTAACCCTCGGAACAACACTCAAATAAAGATTTTGAACAAAGTAATAGCCAAGGATAAAGGAATAATGAGAGGTTATAGCAGTATGGTACTTGAAGCTTAAAGGAGACTTTCTAGGCCTAAGAGTCAATAAGAAGTGAGTGTTTGCATATCCACACAAAACCCCATGAACTACCAATAATACTCTGCTAGCATGAACATCCTCTTCCATTTCATTCTTTCTTCTTAATAATTCATTTCTTGCTTGGGGACAAGCAAGCTTTAAGTTTGGTGTTGTGATGACAAGTCATCTTAGCCTAGTTTCATTAGTCTTTTTCTTTTATTTTCACTTGAATTATGCACTTTCTTGAGCTCTAAGCAAGCCAATTTGGGTAGATTTTCATGCTTCCTTTGATTGAATCAACCAAAGATGAATTAATGCAATTTCATGAGGTTTTATGCTGTATTTGTTGCATATTGTGAAAGAATGAATATCTCATGATTTTGAGCATAGCTTTAATGTGTTTGGTTGATTAATGATAGGTGAAGAAAGCTTGGAGAAAGGTTGAAGCAAGAAGGAATGGCTAGGAGGAAGAGAGGACAAAAAGTTTGAGCAAAAGTTTGCCTCAAACTTTAGCTCAAACTTTTGGAACAAGTGAAAATGAACCAGGAAGCAAAAAGCTGGACCAAAAGTAGGCCTCAAACTTTTGCACAAACTTTTGGGTGAAAAGTTTGCCCTAACGTTAGCCCCTAACTTTTGGGCTAACGTTGGCACATGCAAAACACTCCTTGGGGCACCAAAGGTTTGCGCCAACGTTAGCCCCTAACTTTTAGGCTAACGTTGGCGCATGAGAATTTCTCCCTGGGCACCAAAAGTTTGCGCCAACGTTAGCCTCTAACTTTTAGGCTAACGTTGGCGCATGAAAAACATATAGGGAGGAGCAAAAGTTTGCGCCAACGTTAGCCTCTAACTTTTGGGCTAACGTTGGCGCCATGAGTGCACATGAGGAGGCCAACGTTGGAGCAAAAGTTAGACCCCTAACTTTTGCACCAACGTTGGTATCAGCAAAATGGGGAAGCTGATATGAAAAGTTGGAGTAAAAGTTAGCCTCAAACTTTTACTCAAACTTTTGCAAAACTCCAACCCGGTTCAATTGGTTCACTTTGATTCCTCTCCAAACTCCAAGAGCAATCAACCAAGGCCTCTCTCAACCCAAGTCCACCATGAGCAAAGGCCCAACTCAAGGCTTGAAGATCATTTGAAGAAAGTGTATAAATAGGATAGAATTCAAGTTATTCGGGAGGCTTTTCTTTTGGGAGCTTTCTCTTTGAGTTTTCATAATAGTTTTAGAAAAGCTTTGGGGTATTGAGTAATTTTGAGTTTCTTAGTCTCGGGGAAGGAAAATTCACTTCTCTTCCTTTTAGTTTATTTGCTTCCAATTTCAATTACAATTGCTTGGATCTTAGGTTGGAGAATTGGAGAAATTCTGTTTCAATCTCATCCTTGGATCTCCCTGTTTCAGTTCACTGCATAATTGAATTTCCATTTCTGATTAATTGCTCTTTATCTATTTTCTTTGCAATTTACATTTCCCTTGCAATTGTTCTTGTTGGATCTAGGAAGGCATTGAGATCTAGACTTGGTTATCTAGTCTCTTGGGTCCTGAGATCTAAATTTCAATATTACATTCTCTGTTTGATGCTCTTCATGTTCATTTACATTTTTGTTTTAGATCCGATTAACTCCAAGTCATCTTCTATTTTCTCTGTTTGTTGCAATTTACTTTTCCTTGTTTAATTTCTGCAAATCCAACTCCCAATTCCCTTTACAATTCAAGCCATTTACATTTCTTGCAATTTAAGATTCTGTAATTTACATTTCTTGTGTTCTAAGTTTCTGCCATTTAATTTCTTGTTCTTTAAGATTCAGCATTTTAATTTCTTGCCCTCTTTAAATTTCATGGAATTTACACATTCCCTTTACTTTCAATGCAATTTAATTTCTGCAAATCACAAATCACTCAACCAAATCTTGATTCGCTTGACTAAATCAACCACTAAACCAAAATTGCTCAATCCTTCAATCCCTGTGGGATCGACCTCACTCCCGTGAGTTATTATTACTTGATGCGACCCGGTGCACTTGCCGGTGAGTTTTGTGTCGGATCGTTTTCCGCACATCAAAGGTTTCAACAACAATAATGGTGGAAGAAACAGGTTTAGCAATAGCAAGCCTTTTCCATCATCTTCTCAGCAACAGACAGAGAATTCAAAGCAGAACCACTCTGACTTAGCAACCATGGTCTCTGATCTAATCAAAACCACTCAAAGTTTCATGACTGAAACAAGGTCCTCCATTAGAAACTTGGAGGCATAAGTGGGACAGCTGAGCAAGAAAATTACTGAACTCCCTCCTAGTACTCTTCCAAGCAATACAGAAGAAAATCCAAAAGGAGAGTGCAAGGCCATCAACATGGCCGAATTTGGAGAGGAGGAAGAGGCAGTGAACGCCACTGAGGAAGACCTCAATGGGCGTGCACTGACCTCTAATGAGTTCCCTAATGAGGAACCATGGGAATCTGAGGCTCACACTGAGACCATAGAGATTCCATTAGATCTACTTCTGCCATTCATGAGCTCTGATGAGTATTCTTCCTCTGAAGAGGATGAATATGTCACTGAAGAGCAAGTTGCTAAATACCTTGGAGCAATCATGAAGCTAAATGACAAGTTATTTGGTAATGAGACTTGGGAGAACGAACCTCCTTTGCTCACCAAAGAACTAGATGACTTGTCTAGGCAGAGATTACCTCAAAAGAGACAAGATCCTGGGAAGTTTTCAATACCTTGCACCATAGGCACCATGACCTTTAAGAAGGCTCTGTGTGACTTAGGGTCAAGTGTAAACCTCATGCCTCTCTCTGTAAAGGAGAAGCTAGGGATCTTTGAGGTACAAGCTGCAAGAATCTCATTAGAGATGGCAGACAATTCAAGAAAACAAGCTTATGGACTTGTAGAGGATGTTTTGGTAAAGGTTGAAGACCATTACATCCCTGCTGATTTCATAGTCCTAGAGACTGGGAAGTGCATGGATGAATTCATCATCCTTGGCAAACCCTTCCTAGCCACAGCAAAGGCTGTGATTGATATTGACAAAGGAGAATTGATCATTCAAGTGAATGAAGAATTCTTTGTGTTTAAGGCTCAAGGATATCCCTCTGTCACCATGGAGAGGAAGCATGAAGAGCTTCTCTCAAAACAGAGTCAAACAGAGCCTCCACAGTCAAACTCTAAGTTTGGTGTTGGGAGGCCACAACCAAATTCTAAGTTTGGTGTTGAACCCCCACATTCAAACTCTAAGTTTTGTGTTGGGAGGTTCCAACATTGCTCTGAGTATCTGTGAGGCTCCATGAGAGCACTCTGTCAAGCTACTGACATTAAAAAAGTGCTTGTTGGGAGGCAACCCAATGTTATATTTTATCTATTTTCCTTTGTTATTTTATGTTTTCTGTAGGTTGATGATCATGAGAAGTCACAAAATCAATTGAAAAAGCAGAAACAGAATGAAAAATAGAAAGAAAAATAGCACACCCTGGAGGAGAACTTGCTGGCGTTTAAACGCCAGTGAAGTTAGCAAATGGGCGTTTAACACCCAGTCTGGCACCATTCTGGGCGTTTAACGCCAGAAAGGCGCACCAGACTGGCGTTAAATGCCAGAAAAGGGCAAGCACCTGGCGTTAAACGCCAGAAATAGGCACCAGCCCGGCGTTTAACGCCAGAATTGGCAAAGGGTGCATTTTTGCACGCCACTTGGTGCAGGGTTGAATTTTCCTTGACACCTCAGGATCTGTGGACCCCACAGGATCCCCACCTACCCCACCACCCTCTCTCTTCTTCACCCATTCACCAATCACCTCAACCACTCTTCCCCAAAAACCCTTCACCTATCAAATCCCATCTTTCTCTTCACCACTCACATCCATCCTTCATAAAACCCCACCTACCTCACCATTCAAATTCAAACCACTTTCCCTCCCAAACCCACCCATAATGGCCGAACCCTACCCCTCTCTTCACCCCTATATAAACCCATCTTCACTCCTTCATTTTCACACACCTTAAACACTACTTCTCCCCCTTTGGCCGAACCACAAAGCCATCTCCATCTCCTCTATTTCTTCTTCTTCTACTCTCTTCTTTCTTCTTTTGCTCGAGGACGAGCAAACCTTTTAAGTTTGGTGTGGTAAAAGCATTGCTTTTTGTTTTTCCATAACTATTTATGGCATCCAAGGCCGGAGAAACCTCTAGAAAGAGGAAAGGGAAGGCAAAAGCTTCCACCTCCGAGTCATGGGAGATGGAGAGATTCATCTCAAGGGTGCATCAATACCACTTCTATGAAGTTGTGGCCTTGAAGAAGGTGATCCCCGAGGTCCCTTTCAAACTCAAAAAGAGTGAATATCCGGAGATCCGACATGAGATCCGAAGAAGATGTTGGAAAGTTCTTACCAACCCCATTCAACAAGTCAGAATCTTAATGGTTCAAGAGTTCTATGCCAATGCATGGATCACCAAGAACCATGATCAAAGTGTGAACCCGGACCCAAAGAATTGGCTTACAATGGTTCGGGGGAAATACTTAGATTTTAGTCCGGAAAATGTAAGGTTGGCATTTAAGTTGCCCATGATGCAAGGAGATGAACACCCTTACACTAGAAGGGTCAACTTTGATCAAATGTTGGACCAAGTCCTCACAGTCATTTGTGAAGAGGGCGCCCAATGGAAGAGAGATTCAAGAGGGAAGCCGGTTCAATTGAGAAGGCATGACCTCAAGCCCGTAGCTAGGGGATGGTTGGAGTTTATCCAACGCTCAATCATTCCCACTAGCAATCGGTCTGAAGTTACTCTAGACCGAGCCATCATGATTCATAGCATCATGATTGGAGAAGAAGTAGAAGTTCATGAGGTTATAGCCCAAGAACTTTATAAGGTGGCGGACAAGTCCTCTACCTTGGCAAGGTTAGCCTTTCCTCATCTCATTTGTCACCTCTGTTATTCAGTTGGAGTTGACATAGAGGGAGACATCCCCATTGATGAGGACAAGCCCATCACTAAGAAAAGGATGGAGCAAACAAGAGATCCCACTCATCATGAAATCCCTGAGATTCCTCAAGGGATGCACTTTCCTCCACAAAACTACTGGGAGCAAATCAACACCTCCCTAGGAGAATTGAGTTCCAACATGGGACAACTAAGGGTGGAGCACCAAGAACACTCCATTCTCCTCCATAAAATTAAAGAAGATCAAAGAATCATGAGAGAGGAGCAACAAAGGCAAGGAAGAGACATTTAGGAGCTCAAGCACTCCATAAAATCTTCAAGAGGAAGAACAAGCCGCCATCACTAAGGTGGACCCGTTCTTTAATCTCCTTGTTCTTTATTTTCCTGTTTTTCGAATTTTCATGCTTATGTTTATCCATGTTTGTGTCTTATGATCATTAGTGTCTATGCCTTAAAGTTATGAATGTCCTATGAATCCATCACCTTTCTTAAATAAAAAAATTGTTCTTAATTGAAAAGAGAAGAATTGCATGAAGTTTGAATTTTATAACAGATTAATTATTTTGATGTGGTGGCAATACTTTTGTTTTCTGAATGTATGCTTGAACAGTGCATATGTCTTTTGAATTTGTTGTTCATGATTGGTTGGCTCTTGAAAGAATGATGAAAAAGGGGACATGTTACTGAGGATCTGAAAAATCATAAAAATGATTCTTGAAGCAAGAAAAAGCAGTGAATACAAAAAAAAAGAGAAGCGAAAAAAAAAGGAAGAAAAAAAATGAAAAAAAGAAAGAAAGAAGAAAGAGAAAAAGAAAGAAAAAGAAAGAAATAAAGTTGTGATCCAAGGCAAAAAGAGTGTGCTTAAGAACCTTGGACACCTCTAATTGGGGACTCTAGGAAAGCTGAGTCACAATCTGAAAAGGTTCACCCAATTATATGTCTGTGGCATGTATGTATCCGGTGGTAATATTGGAAGACAGAGTGCTTTGGGCCACGGCCAAGACTCATAAAGTAGCTGTGTTCAAGAATCATCATACTTAACTAGGAGAATCAATAAAACTATCTGGATTTTGAGTTCCTAAAGAAGCCAATCATTCTGAATTTCAAAGGATAGAGTGAGATGCCAAAACTGTTCAGAGGCAAAAAGCTAAAAGCCCTGCTCATCTAATTAATACTGATCTTCGTAGATGTTTTTGGAGTTCATTGCATATTCTCTTCTTTTTATCTTATTTGATTTTCAGTTGCTTGGGGACAAGCAACAATTTAAGTTTGGTGTTGTGATGAGCGGATAATTTGTACGCTTTTTGGCATTGTTTTTAGTATGTATTTAGTATATTTAGTTAGTTTTTAGTATATTTTTATTAGTTTTTAATTAAAATTCACTTTTCTCGACTTTACTATGAGTTTGTGTGTTTTTCTGTGATTTCAGATATTTTCTGGCTGAAATTGAGGGATCTGAGCAAAAATCTGATTCAGAGACTAAAAGGACTGCAGATGCTGTTGGATTCTGACCTCCCTGCACTCGAAGTGGATTTTCTGGAGCTACAGAAGCCCAATTGGCGCGCTCTCAACGGCGTTGGAAAGTAGACATCCTGGGCTATCCAGCAATGTATGATAGTCCATACTTTGCCCAAGATTTGATGGCCCAAACCGGCGTTCCAAATCAGCTCAAAACTGCCCGGCGTTTAACGCCGGAACTGGCACAAGAATGGGAGTTAAACGCCCAAACTGGCACAAAAGCTGGCGTTTAACTCCAAGAAGAGTCTCTGCACGAAAATGCTTCAATGCTCAGCTCAAGCACACACCAAGTGGGCCCGGAAGTGGATTTTTATGTCTTTTACTCATCTTTGTAATTCTTAAGCTACTAGTTCCCTATAAGTAGGACCTTTTACTATTGTATTTATATATCTGGGTAGCTATCCTTAGTTTTATGCTTTCTTAGATCATTGGGAGGCTGGCCATTTGGCCATGCCTAGACCTTGTTCTTATGTATTTTCAACGGTGGAGTTTCTACACACCATAGATTAAGGTGTGGAGCTCTGCTGTACCTCGAGTATTAATGCAATTACTATTGTTCTTCTATTCAATTCAGCTTGTTCTTATTCCAAGATATTCATTCGCACTCAAGAACTTGATGAATGTGATGATTATGTGACGCTCATCATCATTCTCACTTATGAACGCGTGCCTGACAACCACTCCTGTTCTACAAGCAAACAAGGCTTGAATGTTTATCTCTTGGATTCTTTAACCGGAATCTTCGTGGTATAAGCTAGAATCGATGGTGGCATTCAAGAGAATCCGGAAGGTCTAAACCTTGTTTGTGGTATTCTGAGTAGGATTCAATGATTGAATGACTGTGACGATCTTCAAACTCGCGATTGTGGGGCGTTAGTGACAGACGCAAAAGAATCACTGGATTCTATTCCGACATGATCGAGAACTGACAGCTGGATAGCCGTGCCGTGACAGGGTGCGTTGAACATTTCCACTAAGAGGACGGGACTGTAGCCATTGACAACGGTGATGCCCAACATACAGCTTGCCATGGAAAGGAGTAAGAAGGATTGGATGAAGACAGTAGAAAAGCAGAGAGACGGAAGGGACAAAGCATCTCCATTCGCTTATCTGAAGTTCTCACCAATGAATTACATAAGTATCTCTATCTTTATCTTTTAGTCATATATCATCCATAACCATTTGAGTCTGCCTGACTGAAATTTACAAGGTGACCATAGCTTGCTTCATACCAACAATCTCCGTGGGATCGACCCTTACTCGCGTAAGGTTTATTACTTGGACGACCCAGTGCACTTGCTGGTTAGTTGTGCGAAGTTGTGTTTATGCCATGGTATTGAGCACCAAGTCTTTGGGGCCATTACTAGGGATTATTTGAGTTGTGAAAAGTAATGATCACAATTTCGTGCACCAGAGGGCGTTATTGGCGATTACCTTTCTCACTAACTTTGCAAGCTAGCTCCCATTCCACGTTAGAGGTCACGTTAGTTGAACTAACGTGAATGCTAACGTGGTTCTTCTTTGCTTCCTTTGTCCTGAAATCAAGCAGCAAAGTGCATCAAAGTTCTAATCCAAGTCATGAGACATGCATCATATAATTCATGCAAAATTCTCATGAAATCATGTAAAGTGAACAATGTATGCTTGAAATAAGATGTAAGTGAATATCTACCCAAAACTAGCTTATTTCTTAAGAAAATGCATGAAACTACCCTAAAAACAGTAAAGAAAGGTCAGTAAAACTGCCCAAAATGCCCTGGCATCAAGCACACCAAAATTATCACCAAGTAATAACCCACAGTAGAGTGGGATCGTATCCACAGAGATTGGCAAATCCAAGCAGTTTTAATTGATTGATGAATTAGTCAAGCGGATCAATAAGATTGTGAAGTGCAGAATTGTAAATGGCATAAATGTAAATGACTATAATATAAAGAAAAGCAATAAAATGCAGAATTAGAAATTGCAGAATGTAAAATGTTGAATCATAAATGACTTGAATGTAAATGGGAATGGGGAATTGCTGAATGTAAAATTAAGCTATAAAGAAATGGATAGATAAGAATGGGGGAATTCATTGAGATTGGGAGATGTTGTCTCTTTAGATCAAATATAGCTTATATCTTCTTCAATCATGCAACTCATTGACCTCTTGGCAATCTTGATTGATTGAGCCCCCATCCCTTGGTGACTTAATCTCTTAGATCTTGATCAATAGCCAATTCCTTGGTCTAATTGCTCATGAAGAGAGATATGCTTGGTCCTTGATTATACCACACACCCTTGTAGGTCCAGGTAGAGGGGGGATTATATGTCATGTATCCCATCACCAAAACCCAGAATCTACTCAAGTGTGAGAAGGGATTTCAAGCATGGTTTCATGTTTCCTTTCCCAAGGCTCCCATGAAACCCAATTGCATTCAATCTCTTTCCCAAGATAATTGAACACTAAGCATTAAGATTGAAATTCCTTCTATCAAATCAAGAGAAGATGAAGAGAAGAAGAATTTCACTATTATCAATCCATCAGGTACAACAGAGCTCCCTCTCTCAATGAGAGGGAAGTTAGCTACACAGAGCTTGAAAAGTACTCAAAAGTAGAGTGTAAAACAGGATCTAGAACTAACTGCTTGACTCCTCTTCAATACTCTTTGGGGGTATTTATACTACTCCTAGTGAAAATAAAGAAATTACAAAAGTGAAAAAGGGAAAATTACATTTTGGAGGGAAAGAAAACATTCAATAAACGTGATTGCTTAGCTGGCGTGTGGTTGGCACTTCATCGGTGTGTCACGTGCCCTTCAAAATGGCTTGGCGTACCACGCTCAATCCTTCAAGTGGCACGCTCGTCCCTTGTCAACCTTGGCATGCCACGCCTTCGAACTCAAGTGGCATGCCATAGTGGCATTCTTGTGTTGGCGTGCCAAGCCTTCGAGCTCAAGTGGCACACCCTTTGATGTTTCCACTTCGTTAGCCTCTGGAAACTTGAACTAGCGTGGCACGCCCAGGGTCTGGCATGCCACGCCCATGTTATATGCTTGGCTGAGCTTCTCAGGAAAGTTACACTAGCGTGGCTGATGAGCGGATAATTTATACGCTTTTTGGCATTGTTTTTAGGTAGTTTTTAGTAAGTTCAAGCTACTTTTAGGGATGTTTTCATTAGTTTTTATGTTAAATTCACATTTCTGGACTTTACTATGAGTTTGTGTGTTTTTCTGTGATTTCAGGTAATTTCTGGCTGAAATTGAGGGACTTGAGCAAAACTCTGAAAAAGGTTGACAAAAGGACTGCTGATGCTGTTGGAATCTGACCTCCCTGCACTCAAAGTGGATTTTCTGGAGCTACAGAACTCCAATTGGCGCTCTCTCAACGGCGTTGAAAAGTAGACATCTAGGGCTTTCCAGCAATATATAATAGTCCATACTTTATTCGGAAATAGACGACGTAACTTGGCGTTGAACGCCAAGTACATGTTGCTGTCTGGAGTTAAACGCCAGAAAAACGTCATGATCCGGAGTTGAACGCCCAAAACACGTCATAACTCGGAGTTCAACTCCAAGAGAAGCCTCAGCTCGTGGATTGATCAAGCTCAGCCCAAACATACACCAAGTGGGCCCCGGAAGTGGATTTATGCATCAAATACTTACTCATGTAACCTTTAGGAGCTAGTTTATTATAAATAGAACATTTAACTAATGTATTTGACATCTTGGGACGATTAGTTCTCAGATCATGGGGGCTGGCCATTCGGCCATGCCTGAACCTTTTACTTATGTATTTTCAACAGTGGAGTTTCTGAACACCATAGATTAAGGGTGTGGAGCTCTGCTGTACCTCAAGTTTCAATACAATTACTATTACTTTCTATTCAATTCTCTTTTATTCTTATTCCAAGATATACGTTGCACAACACTTTGATGAATGTGATGATCCGTGACACTCATCATCATTCTCACCTATGAACGCGCGTGATTGACAACCACTTCCGTTCTACCTTAGGCCGGGCGCATATCTCTTAGATTCCCCAACAGAATCTTCGTGGTATAAGCTAGATGGATGGCGGCATTCATGAGGATCCGGAAAGTCTAACCTTGTCTGTGGTATTCCGAGTAGAATCCTGGGAATCCGGAAAGTCTACCTTGTCTGTGGTATTCCGAGTAGGATTCCGGTATTGAATGACTGTGACGAGCTTCAAACTCCTGAAGGCTGGGCGTTAGTGACAGACGCAAAAGAATCAATGGATTCTATTCCAACCTGATTAAGAACTGACAGATGATTAGCCGTGCTGTGACAGAGCATTTGGAACGTTTTCACTGAGAGGATGGGATGTAGCTATCAACCAAGGGTGATGCCTCCAGACGATTAGCCGTGCAGTGACAGCGCATAGGACCATTTTCCCGAGAGGATTGAAAGTAGCCATTGATGATAGTGAACCCCTACATACAGCTTGCCATGGAAAGGAGTAAGAAGGATTGGAAGAGAGAGTAGTGAAGCAGAGTTTCAAGAGGAGCACAGCATCTCCATACGCTTGTCTGAAATTCCCACTCTTGATTTACATAAGTATTTCTATCCTTTTTATTTTCTTTTTATTATTAATTTTTGAACCCATAAACCAATTTAATCTGCCTAACTAAGATTTACAAGGTGACCATAGCTTGCTTCATACCAACAATCTCTGTGGGATCGACCCTTACTCACGTAAGGTATTACTTGGACGACCCAGTACACTTGCTGGTTAGTTGAACGGAGTTGTGTCCACTCGTGCCAATTTCAAATTCCATATAATTACAAGGAGATCAATTTTAAGGATCACAATTTCGTCCACCAAGTTTTTGGCGCCGTTGCCGGGGATTGTTCGAGTATGGACAACTGACGGTTCATCTTGTTGCTCAGATTAGGTAATTTTCTTCTCAAAAACTTTTTCAAAATTTCTCTTTTCTTTTTCGTTTTTTTTTTTTAAAAATTATATATATTTTCGAAAAAAATTAATAAAAATACAAAAAAATTAGAAAATCATAAAAATCAAAAATATTTTGTGTTTCTTGTTTGAGTCTTGTGTCATGTTTTAAGTTTGGTGTCAATTGCATGCTTTAAAAATCATTCTTGCATTTTTTCGAAAATTCCATGCATTCATAGTGTTCTTCATGATCTTCAAGTTGTTCTTGATAAGTCCTCTTGTTTGATCTTGATATTTTCTTGTCTTATGTCTTTTCTTGTTTTTCATGTGCATCTTTGCATTCATATTTTCCATGCATTAAAGATTTCTAAGTTTGGTGTCTTGCATGTTTTCTTTGCATAAAAAATTTCTCAAAATCATGTTCTTGATGTTCATCATGATCTTCAAAGTGTTCTTGGTGTTCATCTTGACATTCATAGCATTCTTGCATGCATTCATTGTTTTGATCTAAAAATTTCATGCATTGAGTATTTTTGTTGTTTTTCTCTCTCATAATTAAAAATTCAAAAATTAAAAAAATATCTTTTCCTTATTTCCCTCCACATTTTCGAAATTTTGGGTTGACTTGGTCAAAAAATTTTAAAATTAGTTATTTCTTACAAGTCAAGTCAAAATTTCAAATTTTAAAAATCTTATCTTTTCTAAATAGTTTTCAAAAATCATATCTTTTTCATTTTTTTTTATTTATTTTCGAAAATTTTAAAAATTATTTTTCAAAAATCTTTTTTCTTATCTTTTATATCTAATTTTCGAAAATTAGCTAACAATTAATGTGATTGATTCAAAAATTTGATGTTTGCTACTTTCTTGATAAGAAAGGTTCAATCTTTAAATTCTAGAATCTTATCTTATAGTTTCTTGTTAGTTAAGTAATTTTAAAAATTAAATCTTTTTCAAAATATCTTTTTCTTAAAAATCTTATCTTTTTATCTTATCTTTTTCAAAATTTTATCTTTTTCAAAATTTGATTACAAAATATCTTATCCAACTTCTTATCTTCTTATCTTTTTCAAATTTGATTTCAAATCTTTTTTTTTCAATCAACTAACTAACTTTTTGTGTGTTTCTTATCTTTTTCAAAACCACCTAACTACTTCTCCCTCTTCAATTTTCGAAAAATACCTGTCTCTTTTTCAAAAATTCTTTTAATTAATTAATTGTTTTAAATTTTAATTTCAATTATATTTTATCTTGAATTTTCGAAAATTGTTAACCTCTTTTTCAAAATCATTTTCGAAATTTCCCTTCTCTTTTCTTCTTCTATTTAATTATTTAATTACTAACACTTCTCTTCACCTCTCTTCATCCAAAAAAAAATCCGAATCTCCTTCTTCATTCTTCTCCCCTTTCTTTTTCTACTAACATAAAGGAATCTCTATACTATGACATAGAGGATTCCTCTTCTTTTCTTGTTTTCTCCTCTTTCATATGAGCAGGAACAAGGATAAAGGCACTCTTGTTGAAATTGATCCAGAACCTGAAAGGACTCTGAAGAGAAAATTAAGAGAAGCTAAATTACAACAATCCAGAAACAACCTTTCAGAAATTTTCGAACAAGAGAAGGAGATGGCAGCCAAAAATAATAATAATGCAAGGAGAATGCTTGGTGACTTCACAAAGCCAACGTCCAAGTTTGATGGAAGAAGCATTTCCATTCCTGCCATTGGAGCCAACAACTTTGAGCTGAAACCTCAGCTAGTTGCTTTAATGCAACAAAACTACAAGTTTTATGGACTTCCATCTGAAGATCCCTATCAGTTCTTAACTGAGTTTTTGCAGATCTGTGAGACTGTAAAGACAAATGGAGTTGATCCTGAAGTCTACAGACTCATGCTTTTCCCTTTTGCTGTAAGAGACAGAGTTAGAATATGGTTGGATTCACAACCTAAGGATAGCCTGGACTCCTGGGACAAGCTGGTCACAGCCTTCTTGGATAAATTCTTTCCTCCTCGAAAGCTGAGCAAGCTGAGAGTGGATGTTCAAACCTTCAAATAAAAAGATGGTGAATCCCTCTATGAAGCTTGGGAAAGATACAAGCAGCTGACCAAAAGATGTCCATCTGACATGTTTTCAGAATGGACCATATTAGATATATTCTATTATGGCCTCTCTGAATTTTCAAAAATGTCATTGGACCATTCTGCAGGTGGATCTATTCACCTGAAGAAAATGCCTGAAGAGGCTCAAGAACTCATTGACATGGTTGCAAACAACCAGTTCATGTACACTTTTGAGAGGAATTCCGTTAATAATGGGATACCCCAAAAGAAAGGAGTTCTTGAAATTGATGCTCTGAATGCCATATTGGCTCAGAACAAAGTGTTGACTCAACAGGTCAACATGATCTCTCAAAATCTGAATGGATGGCAACATGCATCCAACAGTACTAGAGAGGCAGCTTCTGAAGAAGCTTATGATCCTGAGAACCCTGCCATGGCAGAGGTTAATTACATGGGTGAACCTTATGGAAACATCTATAACTCATCATGGAGAAATCATCCAAATTTCTCATGGAAGGATCAACAAAAGCCTCAACAAGGCTTTAACAATGGTGGACGCAATAGGCTGAGTAATAGTAAGCCATATCCATCATCTTCTCAGCAACAGGCAGAGAATTCTGAACAAAACACTTCTAATTTAGCCAATATAGTCTCTGATCTGTCAAAGGCCACTTTCAGTTTCATGAATGAAACAAGATCCTCCATTAGAAATTTGGAGGCACAAGTGGGCCAGCTGAGTAAGAAAGTCATTGAAACTCTTCCCAGTATTCTCCCAAGTAATACAGAAGAGAATCCAAAAGGAGAGTGCAAGGCCATTGATGTGATCAACATGGCCGAATGCACAAGGGAGGAGGAGGACGAAAATCCTAGTGAGGAAGACCTCCTGGGACGTCCCTCAAGCAAGAAGGAGTTTCCTATTAAGGATCCAAAGGAATCTGGGGCTCATATAGAGACCATAGAGATTTCATTAAATCTCCTTCTGCCATTCATGAGCTCTGAAGACTATTCTTCCTCTGAAGAGGATGAAGATGTGACTGGAGAGCAAGTTGCTCAATACTTAGGAGCTATCATGAAGCTGAATGCCAAGTTGTTTGATAATGAGACTTGGGAAAGTTAACCTCCCTTGCTCATTAGTGAACTAGATACTTGGATTCAGAAAACACTACCTCAAAAGAAACAAGATCCTGGCAAGTTCTTAATACCTTGTACCATAGGCACCATGATCTTTGCAAAAGCTCTGTGTGATCTAAGGTCAGGGATAAATCTTATGCCACTCTCTGTAATGGAGAAGCTGGGGATCATTGAGGTACAGCCTGCCTTGTTCTCATTACAATTGGCAGACAAGTCATTGAGACAAGCTTATGGGTTAGTAGAGGACGTGCTAGTAAAGGTTGAAGGCCTTTACATCCCTACTGATTTCATAATCTTAGACACTAGGAAGGAAGATGATGAATGCATCATCCTTGGAAGACCTTTCCTAGCCACAGCAGAAGCTGTGATAGATGTCAACAGAGGTGAATTAGTCCTTCAATTGAATGGGGACTACCTTGTGTTTAAGGCACATGGCCATCCCTCTGTGACAAAAGAGAGTAAGCATGAAGAGCTTCTCTCAGCTCAGAGTCAAGAAGAGCCCCCACAGTCAAACTCTAAGTTTGGTGTTGGGAGGCCACAACCAAACTCTAAGTTTGGTGTGGACGACTATACAACATTGACCTGATCACCTTGTGGCTCCATGAGAGCCACTGTCAAGCTATTGACATTAAAGAAGCGCTTGTTGGGAGGCAACCCAATTTTATTTATCTAAATTTTATTTTATTGTTATTTTGTGTTTTATTAGGTACATGATCATGAGGAGTCACGAAAAAATCATAAAAATTAAAAACAGAATCAAAAACAGCAGAAGAAAAAATTCGCACCCTGGAGGACGCAAAGGCTGGCGTTCAACGCCAGTAAGGTGCATCTGGCCGGCATTCAACGCTAGAACAGAGCACCATTCTGGCGCTGAACGCCAGAAACAAGCAACATTCTGGCGCTGAACGCCAGGAATGTGCCCAAAGAGGAAAAACTGGCGTTGAACGCCAGTAACAAGCATGAAACTGGCGTTCAACGCCAGAAACATGCTTTACATGGGCGTTGAACGCCCAGAACGTGCACACATGGGCGTCTAAACGCCAGAATGGTGCACCAAGGCATTTTACATGCCTATTTGGTGCAAGGATGGAATTCCTTGACACCTCAGGATCTGTGGACCCCACAGGATCCCCACCTACCATATTCCTACCTTACCTCCTAATCCTAATTACACTCTCCTAATCCCCATGTCACACTTCACAACAACTTCAATCTCTGAATCTCTCTTCCCAATAAACACTCTTTCCCATGACCCTTCACCATTCACATCCACCCACTCTTCCCCATAAACCCCACCTACCTTCAAAATTCAAAAACATTTTTCCCACCCATTCCCACCCAAAATGACCGAAACTTCACTCTCCCCTCTCCCTATATATACCCTTACATTCTACTTCATTTTCACACAACACAACCCCTTCTTCTCCCACATAGCCGAACCTACTTCTTTCCCTCTCTACCATATTCTCTTCTTCTTCTTCTTCTCTTCTTTCTTTTATTGCTCGAGGACGAGCAATATTTTAAGTTTGGTGTGGTAAAAGCATAAGCTTTTTTTTTGTTTTTCCAGTACCAATGGCACCTAAGGCCGGAGTATCCTCTAGAAAAGGAAAAGGGAAGACAAAAGCTTCCACCTCCGAGTCATGGAAGATGGAAAGATTCATCTCTAAGAGCCATCAAGACCACTTCTATGATGTTGTGGCAAAGAAGAAGGTGATCCCTGAGGTCCCTTTTAAGCTCAAAAAGAATGAGTATCCGGAGATCCGACATGAAATCCAAAGAAGAGGTTAGGAAGTCCTAGCCAACCCCATGAAACAAGTCAGAATCTTAATGGTCCAAGAGTTCTATGCCAATGCATGGATCACTAGAAACCATGATCAAAGTATGAACCCGAGTCCAAAGAATTATCTCACAATGGTTCGGGGGAAATACTTAGATTTTAGTCCGGAAAATGTGAGGTTGGCGTTTCACTTGCCCATGATGCAAGGAGATGAATGTCCCTACACTAGAAGGGTCAACTTTAATCAATGGTTGGACCAAGTCTTTATGGACATATGTGTGGAAGGAGCTCAATGGAAGAGAGACTCCAAAGGCAAGCCAATCTAACTAAGAAGACTGGACCTCAAGCTTGTGGCTAGAGGATGGTTGGAGTTCATTCAATGCTCCATCATTCCTACTAGCAACCGATCTGAAGTTACTGTGGATCCGGCCATCATGATTCATGGCATCATGATTGGAGAGGAAGTAGAAGTTCATGAGGTCATCTCCAATGAAATCTACAAAATAGCCGACAAGCCCTCACCTATGGCACGGCTAGCTTTTCCTCACCTTATTTGCCATCTATGTTACTCAGCTAGAGTTATCATAGAAGGAGACATCCTCATTGAAGAGGATAAGCCCATCACCAAGAAGAGGATGGAGCAAGCAAGAGAAACCCCTCACGGTTCTCAAGAGATGCATGAGGAAGCTCATCATCAAGAAATCCCTGAGATGCCTCAAGGGATGCACTTCCCTCCCAACAACTATTGGGAGCAACTCAACACCTCCTTAGAAGATTTAAGCCACAATGTGGAGCAATTAAGGTGGAACATCATGAGCACTCCATCATTCTCCATGAAATAAGAGAAGATCAAAGAGCAATGAGGAGGAGCAACAAAGGCAAGGAAGGGACATAGAAGCTTAAGAACATCATTGGTCCTTCAAGAAGAAGACGCCACTAAAGGTGGATTCATTCCTTGTTCTTTATTTCTTTCTGTTTTCGGTTTTTAATGTTGTGTTTATCTATGTTTTTGTGTCTTTATTTCATGATCATTAGTATGTAACCATGCCTTAAAGCTATGAATAAAATCCATTAATCCTTCACCTCTCTTAAAGAAAAATGTTTTAATTCAAAAGAACAAGAAGTACATGAATTTCGAATTTATCCTTGAATTTAATTTAATTATATTGATGTGGTGACAATACTTTTTGTTTTCTGAATGAATGCTTGAACAGTGCATATTTTTGATCTTGTTGTTTATGAATGTTAAAATTGTTGGCTCTTGAAAGAATGATGAACAAAGAGAAATGTTATTGATGATCTGAAAAATCATGAAATTGATTCTTGAAGCAAGAAAAAGTAGTGAAAAAGAAGAACCTTGCGGAAAAAAAAAAGTGGCGAAAAAAAATAGAAAGAAAAAGAAAAAGCAAGCAGAAAAAGCCAATAGCCCTTAAAACCAAAAGGCAAGGGTAAAAAAGGATCCAAGGCTTTGAGCATCAATGGATAGGAGGGCCCAAGGAAATTAAATCCAGGCCTAAGCGGCTAAATCAAGCTGTCCCTAACCATGTGCTTGTGTCATGAAGGTCCAAGTGAAAAGCTTGAGACTGAGTGGTTAAAGTCATGATCCAAAGAAAAAAGAGTGTGCTTAAGAGCTCTAGACACCACTAACTGGGGACTCTAGCAAAGCTGAGTCACAATCTGAAAAGGCTCACCCAGTTATGTGTCTGTGGCATTTATGTATCCGGTGGTAATACTGGTAAACAAAGTGCTTAGGGCCACGGCCAAGACTCATAAGTAGCTATGTTCAAGAATCAACATACTTAACTAGGAAAGTCAATAACACTATCCAAAATTCTAAGTTCCTAAGAGACGCCAATCACTCTAAACTTCAAAGGAAAAAGTGAGATGGCAAAACTGTTCAGAAGCAAAAAGCTACAAGTCCCGCTCATCTAATTATAATTAATATTCATTGATATTCTGGAATTTATAGTATATTCTCTTCTTTTTATCCTATTTGATTTTCAGTTGCTTGGGGACAAGCAACAATTTAAGTTTGGTGTTGTGATGAGCGGATAATTGATACGCTTTTTGGCATTGTTTTTAGGTAGTTTTTAGTAAGTTCAAGCTACTTTTAGGGATGTTTTCATTAGTTTTTATGTTAAATTCACATTTCTGGACTTTACTATGAGTTTGTGTGTTTTTCTGTGATTTCAGGTAATTTCTGGCTGAAATTGAGGGACTTGAGCAAAACTCTGAAAAAGGCTGACAAACGGACTGCTGATGCTGTTGGAATCTGACCTCCCTGCACTCAAAGTGGATTTTCTGGAGCTACAGAACTCCAATTGGCGCGTTCTCAACGGCGTTGGAAAGTAGACATCCAGGGCTTTCCAGAAATATATAATAGTCCATACTTTATCCGGAAATAGACGACGTAACTTGGCATTGAACGCCAAGTACATGTTGCTGTCTGGAGTTAAACGCCAGAAAAACGTCATGATCCGGAGTTGAACGCCCAAAACACGTCATAACTCAGATGGATGGCGGCATTCATGAGGATCTGGAAAGTCTAACCTTGTCTGTGGTATTCCGAGTAGGATCCTGGGAATCCGGAAAGTCTACCTTGTCTGTGGTATTCCGAGTAGGATTCCGGTATTGAATGACTGTGACGAGCTTCAAACTCCTAAAGACTAGGCGTTAGTGACAGACGCAAAAGAATCAATGAATTCTATTCCAACCTGATTGAGAACCGACAGATGATTAGCCGTGCTGTGACAGAGCATTTGGAACGTTTTCACTGAGAGGATGGGATGTAGCTATCAACCAAGGGTGATGCCTCCAGACGATTAGCCGTGCAGTGACAGCGCATAGGACCATTTTCCCGAGAGGATTGAAAGTAGCCATTGATGATAGTGAACCGCTACATACAGCTTGCCATGGAAAGGAGTAAGAAGGATTGGAAGAGAGAGTAGTGAAGCAGAGTTTCAAGAGGAGCACAGCATCTCCATACGCTTGTCTGAAATTCCCACTCTTGATTTACATAAGTATTTCTATCCTTTTTATTTTCTTTTTATTATTAATTTTCGAACCCATAAACCAATTTAATCTGCCTAACTGAGATTTACAAGGTGACCATAGCTTGCTTCATACCAACAATCTCTGTGGGAATGACCCTTACTCACGTAAGGTATTACTTGGACGACCCAGTACACTTGCTGGTTAGTTGAACGGAGTTGTGTCCACTTGTGCCAATTTCAAATTCCATATAATTACAAGGAGATCAATTTTAAGGATCACAATTTCGTCCACCAGTGGCCCTTTCTGAGTGAGTGGTTCCTCTGTTTGGCGTGCCACGCCACGAACTCAAGTGGCACGCCCCAATGATGCTTTGGCTTCTAAATGACACTGGCGTGCCACGCCTGGTTGCTCAAATGGCACGCCTAAGTGAAGAATAGTGATTGGCATGCCACGCCTTCGATACCAAGTGCAACGCTCTATGTAATTGGCCTCTTCCACCCTCTATGGAAACTTATACCAATGTGCCACACCTGGTGCACGAAATTGTGATCTCTAACAATGGCGCTCAACTTGGTACGTGAGTTTATAAACTCAGCACTTTCTTCACAACTTCGCATCACTAACCAGCAAGTGCACTGGGTCGTCCAAGTAATAAACCTTACGTGAGTAAGGGTCGATCCCATGGAGACTGTTGGTATGAAGCAAGATATGGTCACCTTGTAAATCTCAGTCAGACGGATCCTAATGGTTATAATGGTTTTCGAAAATAAAGATAAATAAAGCATAAAATAAAGATAAAGATACTTATGTAATTCATTGGTGGGAATTTCAGATAAACGCATGAAAATACTATTTCTTCTGAATCTCTGCTTTCCTACTGCTTTCATCCAATCATTCTTACTCCTTTCCATGGCAAGCTGTATGTTGGGTTTCACCATTTTCAATGGCTACCTCCTGTCCTCTTAGTGAAAATGGTCCAAATGCTCTGTTACAGCACGGCTAATCATCTGTCGGTTCTTGATCATGTCGGAATAGAATCCAGTGATTCTTTTGCGTCTGTCACTACGCCCAACACTCGCAAGTTTGAAGCTCGTCACAGTCATCCCATCTCAGATCCTACACGAAATACCACAGACAAAGGTTAGACTTTCCAGATCTTAGGAATGGCTGCCAATAATTCTAGCTTATAGCATGAAGACTCTGATTCAGGAATCCAAGAGATACACACTCTAGCTCTCGCTTATAGAATGGATGTGGTTGTCAAGCACGCGTTCATAAGGACGGATGATGATGAGTGTCACGGATCATCACATCCATCAGGTCGAAGTACGAGTGATGTCTTAGAACAAGAATAAGCTTGAATTGAATAGAAAAGAGTAGTAATTGCATTAATTCTCAAGATACAGCAGAGCTCAACACTTTAATCTATGGTGTGTAGAAACTCCATCCTTGAAAATACATAAGAACAAGGTCCAGGCACCGCCGAGAGGCCAGCCCCCAATGTCTAAGATCGCATAAACTGATCAAAGATATGGTCAAAGACGTCTAATACAATAGTAAAAAGTTCTATTTTTACTAAACCAGCTACTAGGGTTTACAGAAATAAGTCTAACTGCAGAAATCCACTTCCGGGGCCCACTTTGATGTGTGCTTGGGCTGAGCTTGAGCTTTACACGTGCAGAGGCTTCTCTTGGAGTTAAATGCCAAGTTGTAACATGTTTTTGGCATTTTACTCTGGTTTGTGACATGTTTCTGGCGTTTTACTCCAGAATGCAGCATGGAACTGGCGTTGAATGCCAGTTTGCGTTGTCTAAACTTGAATGAAGTATGGACTATATATTATATATTTTTAGAAAGCCCTGGATGTCTAATTTCCAACTCAGTTGAGATCGCGCCATTTGGAGTTGTGTAGCTCAAGAAAATCCATATCGAGTGTAGGGAGGTCAGAATCCAACAGCATCAGCAGTCCTTTGTCATTCTCCTATCAGATTTTTGCTCAGGTCCCTCAATTTCAGCCAGAAAATACCTGAAATCATAGAAAAACACACAAACTCATAGTAAAGTCTAGAAATGTAAATTTTGCATAAAAACTAATAAAAACATCCCTAAAAGTAGCTAGATCCTACTAAAAACTACCTAAAAACAATGCCAAAAAGCGTATAAATTATCCGCTCATCATAACACCAAACTTAAATTGTTGCTTGTCCCCAAGCAACTAAAAATCAAATAGAATAAAAAGAAGAAAATATACTATAAATTCCAAAACATCAATGAAGCTTAGTTCTAGTTAGATGAGCGGGACTAGTAGCTTTTTGCTTCTGAACAGTTTTGGCATCTCACTTTATCCTTTGAAGTTTAGAATGATTGGCATCTATAGGAACTCAGAATTCAGATAGTGTTATTGATTCTCCTAGTTAAGTGTGTTGATTCTTGAACACAGCTACTTTTATGAGTCTTGGCCGTGGCCCCAAGCACTTTGTTTTCCAGTATTACCACCGGATACATAAATGCCACTGACACATAACTGGGTGAACCTTTTCAGATTGTGACTTAGCTTTGCTAAAGTCCCCAATTAGAGGTGTCCAGGGTTCTTAAGCACTCTCTTTTGCTTTGGATCATGACTTTAACCACTCAGTCTCAAGCTTTTCACTTGGACCTTCATGACACAAGCACATGGTTTAGGGACAGCCTGATTTAGCCGCTTAGGCCTCGATTTATTTCCTTGGGCCCTCCTATCCATTGATGCTCAAAGCCTTGGATCCTTTTTTACCCTTGCCTTTTGGTTTTTAAGGGCTATTGGCTTTTTCTGCTTGCTTTTTCTTTTTATTATTATTTTTTTTGCCATTTTTTTTGCAAGCTTTTTATTCACTACTTTTTCTTACTTCAAGAATCGATTTTATGATTTTTTAGATCATCAATAACATTTCTCTTTTTCATCATTCTTTCAAGAGCCAACAATTTTAACATTCATAAACAACAGGATAAAAAATATGCATTGTTCAAGCATTCATTCAGAAAACAAAAAGTATTGTCACCACATCAATATAATTAAACTAATTTCAAGGATGAATTCGAAACGCATGTACTTCTTGTTCTTTTGTATTAAAAACATATTTCATTTAAGAAAGGTGAAGGATTCATGGAATTATTCATAGCTTTAAGACATAGACACTAGACACTAATGATCATGTGGTAAAGACACAAAACATAGATAAACATGAAGCATAAAAATAAAAAAATAGAAAAATAAGAGCAAGGAGATTAAGGAATGAGTCCACCTTAGTGAGGGTGGCGTCTTCCTCTTGAAGAACCAATGGTGCTCTTTGGGCTCCTCTATGTCTCTTCCTTGCCTCTGTTGCTTTATCCCTAGTGATTTTGGTGCTCCTATCCTTAGTTGCTCCCAATAGTTGTGTGGAGGAAAATATATCCCTTGAGTCATCTCAGGGATTTCTTAATGAGGGAATTCCTGATGCTCTTGTTGAGGTCCATGAGTGGGCTCTCTTGATGTGCAGTCAAATGCTCTACTACTGAGCTATGAACCCTTGAGATGAATCTCTCAATCTCCCATGACTCAGAGGTGGAAGCTTTTGCCTTCTCTTTCCTCTTTCTATAGGTTTCTTCGGCCTTAGATGCCATCAATGGTTGTGGAAAAACAAAAAAGCTATGCTTTTACCACACCAAACTTAGAATATTGCTCGCCCTTGAGCAAAAGAAGAAATAATAGAAGAAGAAGAAGAAGATATAGAGGAGAGGGAGAGAGGTGTGGGTTTTGGTCATTTAGGGTGGGTTTGGGTGGGAAAGAGATTTTGAATTTGATGGTAGGTTGGGTTTATGGGGAAGAGTGATTGAGGTGATTGGTGAATGATGTTTGGGGAAGAGTGTTATGAAAAGGTGTGAGAGAGAGGGATAAGGTAGGTGGGGGTCCTGTGGGGTCCACAGATCCTGAGGTGATCCTGTGGGGTCCACAGGATCTTGAGGTGTCAAGGATTTCTCATCCCTGCACCCTTTAGGCGTGTAAAATGCCCTTTGCATGCAATCCTGATGTTTAACGCTAGATTGATGCTTGTTTCTGGCGTTAAACGCCAGCTCTATGCTTGTTTCTGGCGTTAAACGCCACTTTGCTGCTTGTTTCTGGCGTTTAACGCCAGCTTTTCTCAGGGTGCAATCCTGGCGTTTAAACGCCAGACTGCTGCTTGTTTCTGGCGTTCAACGCCAGCTTCATGCTCTGTTCTGGCGTTAAACGCTAGCCAGATGCTCCTTACTGGCGTTTAAACGCCAGTAAGCTCTTCCTCTAGGGTGTGCTTTTTCTTCTGCTATTTTTTATTCTGTTTTTAATTTTTGTAATTGTTTTGTGACTCCACATGATCATAAACCTAATAAAACATAAAAGAACAATAGAGATATAGATAAATAAAAATTGGGTTGCCTCCCAATAAGCGCTTCTTTAATATCAATAGCTTGACAGTGGGCTCTCATGGAGCCTCACATGTATTCAGAGCATTGTTGGGACCTCCCAACACCAAACTTAGAGTTTGAATGTGGGGGTTCAACACCAAACTTAGAGTTTGGTTGTGGCCTCCCAACACCAAACTTTGAGTTTGACTGTGGAGGCTCTGTTTGACTCTGCATTGAGAGAAGCTGTTCATGCTTCCTCTCCATGGTTGCAGAGGAAAATCCTTGAGCTTTAAATACAAGGTAGTCCCCATTCAATTGAAAGACTAGCTCTCCTCTATCAAAATCAATTACATCTCTTGCTGTGGCTAGAAAGGGTCTTCCAAGGATGATGCATTCATCCTCCTTATTCCCAGTGTCTAAGATTATAAAATCAGCAGGGATGGAAAGGCCTTTAACCTTCACTAACATGTCCTCTACCAATCCATAAGCTTGTTTTATTGACTTGTCTGCCATCTCTACTGAGATTCTTGCAGCTTGTACCTCAAAGATCCCCAGTTTCTCCATTAAAGAGAGTGGCATAAGATTTATACCTGACCCCAAGTCACACAGAGCCTTCTCAAAGATCATGGTTCCTATGATACAGGGTATTAAGAATTTACCAGGATCTTCTTTCTTTTGAGGTAATATTTACTGAACCCATGTATTTAGTTCATTAATGAGCAAGGGAGGTTCATCTTCCCAAGTCTCATTACCAAACAACTTGGCATTCAGCTTCATGATGGCTCCTAGATATTGAGCAACTTGCTCTTCAGTTACGTCTTCATCCTCTTCAGAGGAAGAATTGTCCTTAGAGCTCATGAATGGCAGAAGAAGGTTTAATGGAATCTCTATATGAGCCTCAGATTCCTTTAGGTCCTCAATAGGGAACTCCTTTCTGTCTGGAAGACGTCCCATGAGGTCTTCCTCATTGGGATTCATGTCCTCCCCTTCCTCTTTGGATTCGGCCATGATGATTATATCAATGGCCTTGCACTCTCTTTTTGGATTCTCTTCTGTATTGCTTGGGAGAGTACTATGAGGAGTTTCAGTGATTTTCTTACTCAGCTGACCCACTTGTGCCTCCAAATTTCTAATGGAGGACCTTGTTTCATTCATGAAACTCAAAGTGGCCTTAGATAGATCAAAGACTATGTTTGCTAAGTTAGAGGGGCTCTGCTCAGAATTTTCTGTCTGTTGCTGAGAGGATGATGGAAAAGGCTTGCTATTGCTAAACCTGTTTCTTCCACCATTATTATTATTGAAGCCTTGCTTCTGTGGATCCTTCCATGAAAAATTCGGATGATTTCTCCATGATGGGTTATAGGTGTTGCCAAAGGCTTCACCCATATAATTTACCTCTGCCATTGCAGGGTTCTCAGGATCATAAGCTTCTTCTTCAAAAGATGCTTCTTTAGTACTGTTAGATGTATTTTGCAATCCATTCAGACTCTGAGAAATCATGTTGACTTGCTGAGTCAACATTTTGTTTTAAGCCAATATGGCATTCAGAGCATCAATTTCAAGAACTCCCTTCCTTTGAGGCGTCCCATTACTCACAGGATTCCTTTCAGAAGTGTACATGAACTGGTTATTTACAACCATGTTAATGAGTTCCTGAGCTTCTGCAGGCATTTTCTTTAGGTGAATAGATCCACCTGCAGAATGGTCCAATGACATCTTTGACAATTCAGACAGACCATCATAGAATATATCCAGGATGGTCCATTCTGAAAGCATGTCAGAAGGACACTTTTTGGTCAGTTGCTTGTATCTTTCCCAAGCTTCATAGAGGGATTCACCTTCTTTTTGTCTGAAGGTTTGAACATCCACTCTAAGCTTGCTCAGCTTTTAAGAAGGAAAGAACTTGGCTAAGAAAGCTGTGACCAGCTTATCCCAAGAGTCCAGGCTATCTTTAGGTTGAGAGTCCAACCATACTCTAGCTCTGTCTCTTACAGCAAAAGGGAAAAGCATAAGCCTATAGACCTCGGGATCAACCCCATTGGTCTTAACAGTATCACAGACCAGCAAGAATTCAGTTAAGAACTGAAAAGGATCTTCTGATAGGAATTGGGGCTTTAGCTCAAAATTATTTGCTCCAATGGTAGGAATTGGGATGCTTCTTCCATGTAAGTTGGAATTTAGTGCAGTGAAGTCACCAAGCATATTCCTTGAATTGTTAGCATTATTGTTATTTTCGGCTGCCATGTCTTCTTCTTTTTTGAATGTTTCTGTCAAGTCCTCTCTAGAGGGTTGTGCTTTAGCTTCCCTTAGCTTTCTCCTTAGAGTCCTTTCAGGTTCAGGATCTGCTTCAACAAGAATATCCTTGTCCTTGCTCCTGCTCATATGAAAAGGAAGAGAACAGAAAAGAAAAGAAATCCTCTATGTCACAGTATAGAGATTCCTTTATGTGAGTAGAGGAAGAAAAGAATAGAAGAAGGAGAAGAGAAAAATTCGAACACAGAGGAGAAGAGAGGGTTCGAATTTTTAGATGAAGAGAAGTGTTAGTAAATAAATAAATAAATAAAAGGAGATGAGAGAGAGGAGTTTTCGAAAATTATTTTTGAGAAATGGTTAGTGATTTTTGAAAATTAGAGATAGAAAAGTAGTTAGGTGGTTTTGAAAAAGATAAGAAGCAAACAAAAAGTCAAGTAGTTAGTTGAAAAAGATTTGAAAATCAATTTTTAAAAAGATAAGAAGTTAGAAAAAGATTTTTGAAATCAAATTTTTGAAAAAGATATGATTTGAAAAAGTTATGATTAAAAAGATATGGTTGAAAAATATATTTTAAAAAAGATTTGAAAAGGAAATTAAAAAGATTTGATTTTTAAAATTAAAATTGATTACTTGACTAACAAGAAACTAAAAGATATAATTCTAGAATTTAAAGATTGAACCTTTCTTAACAAGAAAGTAACAAACTTCAAATTTTTGAATTAATCACATTAATTGTTAGCAAAGTTTTCAAAAATTTGAAATGAAATTAAGAAAAAGATTTTGAAAAATATTTTTAAATTTTCGAAAATTATAAAAGAAAAATGAAAAAGATTTGATTTTTGAAAAATTTTTGAAAAGATAGGATTTTTAGAATTGAAAATTTGACTTGACTTATAAGAAATAGCTAAGTTTTAAAAAATTTTTACTAAGTCAACTCAAATTTTTGAAATTTATGAGAGAGAAAAGGAGAAGATTTTTTTATTTTTGAATTTTTTAATGAGGAGAGAGAAAAACACAAAAATGACTCAAAACATGAAAATGCAAGATCAAAACACATAATGCATGCAAGAACACTTGAATGTCAAGATGAACACCAAGAACACATTGAAGATCATGATGAACATCAAGAACTTATTTTTGAAAAATTTTCAAGAAAAGAAAACATGCAAGACACCAAACTTAGAAATTTTTAATGCTTAGATACTAATAAAGGAAAAATGCATATGAAAAACAACAAAAGACACAAAACAAGAAAATATGAAGATCAAACAAAGAAAATCCTCAAGAACAACTTGAAGATCATGAAGAACACATGCATGAGTTTTCGAAAAATACAAGAAAAATAAAAACATGCAATTGACACCAAACTTAAAATTTGACTCTAGACTCAAACAAGAAACACAAAATATTTTTGGTTTTTATGATTATATTAATTTTTTTGTATTTTTCGAAAATTATCTTAGAAAAAACGAAAACAAAGAAAAAATATTTGAAAGATTTTTGAAAAGTTTTTGAAAAGAAAATTACCTAATCTGAGCAACAAGATTGAAGAACTGAAGATTGATGGTTTAGAAGTTATAGTAAACTCTCGTTGTAAGTATAGTTACTAAACCAAGCAATCAACCTTTCTGACAAACGTTTTGGTTGTCACAAGTAACAAACCTTTTTAAAATTGATAACCGAGTATTCAAAGCTCAGGTCATCTTCTCAAGGAATTGCAGGGAGGTATGTTCTTATTATTGGTTATGGGTTTTGTAAATTGGGGTTTTGAAAGTGAGGAACAAGTAAATTAAATGACAAATAAAATAAATAGTTAACTATAAAATAAACTCTTGGCAAGATATGAAAATTCGGAAGTCCTATCCTAGTTATTCCTATAAGAATGGAGGTTAATCCCACTTAGTTAACCTTTGCGTAAGCAAGGGAAAGTGAAGTGAACCAATTGGTTAGATTTCCCAAGTCCTAGCCAAATCCTAAGGAAAGACTAGAGTTAGTGGAATTCCAGTTAATTAGCCGACACAACAATCAATCCTGAATAGTTGATAACTCAAGAGCTTCCAGTTAATCAATTAAAGCCAATAATATAAAAAGATAAATAAGAATCATAAATATCTGGAATACCTCAAATAACATTCATTCAAACCAGTCAAATCTAACATGGAAAATATTCGTAAGGCAATTGGACAACATAAATCAAACATAAATAAAATCATTAAAGTATCTCAAAGTAGAAGAGAAGTCAAAATAAAGGAATATTGAACCTGATGAAGAGTTGAAATCCTAAATCCTTTAAGAGGAATCCTAATCCTAAAACCTAAGAGAGAAGAGAGAACCTCTCTCTCTAAAAACTACATCTAAAAACTAAAATTGAATTATGAAAAAGCCTCCCCATGAATAGATTTATTCCCCCACTTTATAACTTATAATCTGTGTTTTTTGGGCTGAGAACTGGGTCAAAAACAGCCCAGAAATCACTGTTTACGAATTTAGCCACGCTGATTTTCGCAAAGGTGACCGTCCGCGTGGATCACGCGTTCACGTCACCTAGCAATATGGTCACTACAGGAAATTATATCAAATCGAAGCCCCAGACGTTAGCTTTCCAAAGCAAGTAGAACCGCATCATTTGGACCTCTGTAGCTCAAGTTATGATCATTTTAGTGCGAGAGTGAAGAGGAATGGTACAATATATGAAATGCAACCTATCTATATGAATGCAACTATATACAGAATGTTTCTACCTACTTGGTTAAAAGTAAATAAGCTTTTCAAGACAAACATAAATCAGATTTCACTAATTCAAATTATACAATAAAAGACAAGTAAACTTGTAAGAAGATAGCTCATGAAAGCAGGGAACATAAAATCAAGCATTGAACCCTCACTAGTAGTGTATATGCACTCTAATCTCTCAAGTGTCTAGGGTCAATCACTCTACTCTTCCCTAGTCATGCTTTTTAAGCTTTGTTCTTCATCTAACCAATCAACAAATATTTAGTATATCAATGCAAACATCATGAGGTCTTTTCAGGGTTGTAATGGGGCTGAGGTAAAGGTAAGGATACATATATAAGGCTAAGTGAGCTAACAAAGTAAATCCTTGATTAGTCTATGATCTCACCTAACATATACATACTTTATACAATTTTAAAATACTTTACCTAGCTACCCAAATTTTTTCACTTTTGTATTACATGCTCATGTATCAAACTTATTTTTGAATTTTGTCACATGTGCATTGATTCTTTTTATTTTGCATTCGGGGCAATATATATATATATATATTGTATCCCCTTATTTAATTACTTAATAATAATTTTTTTTTCTTTTTTTTCTCTTTTTTTTGTCAATGCACATGGTAATTTAATTATTTTGATTTCATATGAGCATGCTTTCCAAATTTTGAAATAACTTATTCAATTTATTTCCCTTTTTTCCTATCATCCCATGTTTCCATTAAATTCTCCACACTTAAATTATACACAATATCTATCTTAAGCTAACCAAGGATTTAACTTGGGATTTTTATTTTGTTTTTCTGCTTAAGGCTAGTAATATGGTTATAAAATAGAAGGGGGTTAAAAGGCTCAAGGGGGCTAACAAGGATGGCATAAAAGGGTAGGCTTATTTGGGATAAGTGAGTTAATAATCAAATATGGCCTCAATCATATGCAAGCATGTAAATATACTAAACAATAGACATATAGACTGAAACAAAGTAAAGATTGCAATCATAGAGAAAAAAATACACAATAATAAAATATTATGGTTAAATAATGTAACCATGCAATTAAGCTCAAAATCTCACAGGTTGTGTGTTCTTTGGCTCAAAAACCATGTTCCAAATACAACTTCAAAACAAGTTTAACACAAATTTTTCAATTTAAATTAGTGAAATACTATAAAAATTTCTTGAAAAAGAAAATATTACTTCAACCATGTGGTAAAATATGCACAAATAAAATAGACATGCAACCAAACATGCAAATGCAACAATGAAAAACAAAAATTGGTGTTGAGAAGGGACTAACTAACCCGTGGAGATCGGTATCGACCTCCCCACACTTAAAGATTGCACCGTCCTCGGTGCATGCAAAGCTGTGCAGGTGGGCGGGTGTTGTGGTTCCTCAGCTGGTGCTCTTGTCGTTCTGCTCTTCGCCGGTGGCATGTTATAGGCTTTCTCCTTACCCTTATTTGGTGGCCATCCTGAAAAAGGGAGAAAAGAAAGGGACATGAAGTCAAAGGGATAGAGCAAGGGAGAGGGTAGTACTAGTAAGAATCATGCCAAAATAAAGAAGAATGTCGTTAAGACATGGTCACGATTCCATGAAATTAGGACATCAATGGAAGCATAGCATGATAAATTGAGGCAATTAAATGCAAGATGTTTATTGGCATGCTGGCAAAGGCATGAGTAGCGTAAATCAAGCATTAAAAGCCTTAATGTATTATTAGTCTTGAGAAACTAACAATAACGTTTGTATTGACAATTATATTCAATTAATAAAATATTGAAAAGGGTTTTGTGAAAAGCAGGCATTAGAGTAGAAGGATAGAATAATTGAGAATGCACAATGCCATGCGGGTTTTTTCACAAATACATAGCATGCATGGTAAATAAGGTATTGAAAGTATTAAATTGAATATGCAAGCAATCCTAAAATAATATATAATTGTCAAACAGTTCCTTTTAATAATCCACAAGCAAAATATAGAAAATAGTGATCCAAATAAATTTCCAACATCAACATAAAAATGCATGAAAATAAAAAAAAAGAAAGGAGAAAGAGGGACGAAGAAATAAGGAAGAAGGAGGAAGGAAGAAATAAGAAAGGAAAAGAAAAAGTAGGATTTGGGGAAGAAAAAGTTAAGATATTTTGGCAGATTAGGATAAGTTGTACGCCACTGGTGACGCGGACGCGTGGGGCACACGTTCGCGCGGGTAGCACGTAAGTAAGGTGACGCGGGAGTGTCGGTCACGCGGACACGTGACATGGTTTGTGCTAGTCGTGTGAGGGCAGCCTCGCGGTCGCGCAACTCTCTGTTTGAAACTCATGTTGGCAAATTTTAGGGGGACGCGGTCGCGTGAGTGATGCGATCGCGTGGATGGCCTATTTTGAAAAACGACGCGGACGCGTGGGGCACACGTTCGCGTGGTAGGGCTTGTGCTTCTAGCACGGCACCAGCCCAGGTTCAGCGCAACTTTCGACCATACACCCTTTTTACGTCGATTTTGAGGCACGCGTTCGCGTGAGTGACGCGGACACGTGGGAGGCATTTTTCCCACATGACGCGGTCGCGTCATCAACGTGATCGCGTGGACCGATTTGTGCCAAAGGCACGCCTCCAGCCACGCTTTCGCGTGACTTTCTATTCATGTTATTTTCTTCCCAACGCACTTGTGATGCGGACGCGTCAGCGACGCTTACGCGTTGCGTGCGTAAATTTTTTTTTTGTATATGCAGTATGCAAAATGCAAAATGCAATGAATGTCATGCAAAAAGTCCAGGTTCAAATAAAATTCAAAAATAGAGTAAAATAGAGAGTGAACGATCATACCATGGTGGGTTGTCTCCCACCTAGCACTTTTACTTAAAGTCCTTAAGTTGGACATTTGATGAGCTTCCTGTCATGGTGGCTTGTGCTTGTACTGATCTAGGAATCTCCACCAGTGTTTGGAATGCCAGCATCCTCCGGGGTCCTAAACAAGGCACATAAAACCTTTGAGCAGTTTCAAACAGGTTTCCAGGGTCCCGGGGTGTTGAATGTCAGAATAGATTCCAGGATCCCAAACTCTACTTTTACACCCATTTTTATCTTGATTTACATTTTTCCAGTCGGGTGACAAGTAGTTTGAATTCTCACTGCAGTGAGCAAATAGCTTCCGAGATCCTTTCAATTGAGCTTGATACCAATCCTTGCACCTCAAATTGAAGTGTGAAACCTCATTGAATCTTGCATACCATCTCTGAGTGCGAGTCATTTTCCTTTTACTCTTAAAGCCGCAGAGAACTCTAAGCTGGCCATCTGTTTCAAGTAAACCATATTCAAGTGGAAAAATAAAGATAAGAGTCAGGGATTTTACCCACTTGAAGTCTGTATTGGGTGGTAATGGCCTTGTGATAGGTGTTTCTAGTGGCTCTGCAAGCTCTACTCCCTTGTGGTCTTTTGTGAATTTCTCCACTTCTTTGCAAATTTCTTCAACTTCAACCATGTCTTGATCAAAGTCATTGATATCTTTCTCATCACTTGAGTTATAAATAGTAGGTTGAGAGAAGTCGACCTCAACATCATCTTCATATTCACTTGGGGAAGATTCTTCTGTTTCAAAGAATTCACTTGCGGATGCAAGTTCGTTACTAAGAGGACTCGACTTGGGATCATCATCATCAAGGAAACATGTGTCTTGGGTAATTCCGTCTAGTTCCTCATAAGCTACCTACCTTGGGGGTTGTGCACCATCCTCCTTAACATCAATTGTAGCGTTCTTGACGGAATTTTCCACAACACTAGATTCAGGTGGAGGTTCGGCATCTCCTAAATTTTCAACCAACTCTTCTTCTTCTACAATGACAGCGTCCTCTACTTGTTCTAGCACGAAGTTATGCTCTATGCTGTCCACTGGAGTTTCTAGTGTCTTCTTTGTGCTGTGTTCTTCATTAGATTCTCTACATGAAGCCATGGGAGCCTGTTGAGGGGCTGAACGTCTGGAAGATAATTGATTTATTGCTTGCTCCAGTTGATGAAGGGTTGTATTAAATTGTTTTACCGATTCTTCGAGGCGAACCTGTGATTCTTGGCTTGATGGATATGGACATGGTGTGTAGGGGAGTGGTAATTCTTGGGAGTAATTGGATTGGCGTTGGGGTGGGTAAGGATCATGTGGTAGTGAATGGTGAAAGGAAGCTTGTGAGTGTGGTGGGTTGAGGTTGTGTTGAAAGGATGGCCTCTGAGCATAGGGTGGGGCTTGTTGGTAGCTACAACGTGGTCCACCAAATCTATCAGTTGGGTATGCATTGTAGAATGGTCTTTGTCCATGATATCTAGGAGGTTGTTGTTGCCTAAAGGCGTGATCAAATCCTTGTGGCTCCATCCATCTTTGATTGCTTAGACTTTGATGCATAGTCCTGTTATAGCTTCCATTCCTTGCAACAAAATTAGAACCAAACTCAAAGCGAGAGGGGTGAGAATTCATAGTAGCTATCAGAAATAAGAGGGAAGAGAAAAAACAAATAAACAAGTAAAAGAACAATATTTTTTTTAGAAAAATATTTACAATAACCAATAATAAGGCACACGTTTGCAATTCCCCGGCAACGGCGTCATTTTGAAGAACTGAAGATTGATGGTTTAGAGGTTATAGTAAACTTTCGTTGTAAGTATAGCTACTAAACCAAGCAATCAACCTTTCTTACAAACGTTTTGGTTGTCACAAGTAACAAACCCTTTTAAAATTGATAACCGAGTATTCAAACCTCGGGTCGTCTTCTTACGGAATTGCAGGGAGGTATGTTCTTATTATTGGTTATGGGTTTTGTAAATTGGGGTTTTGAAAGTGAGGAACAAGTAAATTAAATGACAAATAAAATAAATAGTTAACTATAAAATAAACTCTTAGCAAGATATGAAAATTCGGAAGTCCTATCCTAGTTACTCCTATAAGAATGGAGGTTAATCCCACTTAGTTAACCTTTGCGTAAGCAAAGGAAAGTCAAGTGAACCAATTGGTTAGATTTTCCAAGTCCTAGCCAAATCCTAAGGAAAGACTAGAGTTAGTGGAATTCCAGTTAATTAGCCGACACAACAATCAATCCTGAATAGTTGATAACTCAAAAGCTTCCAGTTAATCAATTAAAGCCAATAATATAAAAAGCTAAATAAGAATCATAAATATCTGGAATACCTCAAATAACATTCATTCAAAGCAGTCAAATCTAACATGGAAAATATTCATAAGCCAATTGGGCAACATAAATCAAACATAAATAAATGTATTAAAGTATCTCAAAGTAGAAGAGAAGTCAAAATAAAGGAATATTGAACCTGATGAAAAGTTGAAATCCTAAATCCTTTAAGAGGAATCCTAATCCTAAAACCTAAGAGAGAGGAGAAAACCTCTCTCTCTAAAAACTACATCTAAAACCTAAAATTGAATTATGAAAAAGCCTCCCCATGAATGGATGTATTCCCCCCAATTTATAGCTTCTAATCTGTGTTTTTTGGGTCGAGAACAGGGTCAAAAACAGCCCGAAATCGCTGTTTACGAATTTAGCCACGCTGATTTTCGCAGATGCAACGCGTCCGCATGGATCACGCGTTCGCGTCACCTAACGGTATGGCCACTATAGCAAATTATATAGCAAATCGAAGCCCCGAACGTTAGCTTTCCAACGCAAGTAGAACCGCATCATTTGGACCTCTGTAGCTCAAGTTATGATCGTTTTAGTGCCAGAGGGTCAGACTGACAGCTTTTCAGTTCCTTCAACTTCTTGTATTCCTTCCACTTTTGCATGCTTCATTTCCATCCTCTAAGCCATTCCTGCCCTATAGTCTCTGAAATCACTTAACACACATATCAAGGCATCTAATGGTAATAAGAGAGAATTAAATAAAAGAAAATAAAAGCCAAAGAAGCATGTTTTCAATCATAGCACACAATCCGGAAGGAAAATGTAAAACCATGCAAATCATATGAATAAGTGGACAAAGGCTTGATAAAAACCACTCAATTGAGCACAAGATAAACCATAAAATAGTGGTTTATCAAAGATGAACCATCAATTGTCCAAACTCAACAATCCCCTGGCAACGGCGCCAAAAACTTGGTGAACGAAATTGTGATCTCTAACAATGGCGCTCAACTTGGTACGCGCATTTATAAACTCAGCACTTTCTTCACAACTTCGCATTACTAACTAGCAAGTGCACTAGGTCGTCCAAGTAATAAACCTTATGTGAGTAAGGGTCGATCACACGGAGACTGTTGGTATGAAGCAAGCTATGGTCACCTTGTAAATCTCAGTCAGGCGGATCCTAATGGTTATAATGGTTCTCGAAAATAAAGATAAATAAAGCATAAAATAAAGATAAAGATACTTATGTAATTCAATGGTGGGAATTTCAGATAAACGCATGAAGATATTGTGTTTCTTCTGAATATCTGCTTTCCTACTGCTTTCATCCAATCATTCTTACTCCTTTCCATGGCAAGCTGTATGTTGGGTTTCACCGTCGTCAATGGCTACCTCCCGTCCACTTAGTGAAAATGGTCCAAATGCACTGTCACAGCACAGCTAATCATCTGTCGGTTCTCAATCATGTCGGAATAGAATCCAGTGATTCTTTTGTGTCTGTCACTACGCCCAATACTCGCGAGTTTGAAGCTCGTCACAGTCATCCCATCTCAGATCCTACTCGAAATACCATAGACAAGGTTTAGACTTTCCGGATCTTAGGAATGGCTGCCACTAATTCTAGCTTATACCACGAAGACTCTGATTAAGGAATCCAAGAGATACACACTCTAGCTCTCGCTTGTAGAACGGAGGTGGTTGTCAGGCATGCGTTCATAAAGACGGATGATGATAAGTGTCACGAATCATCACATCCATCAGGTTGAAGTACAAGTGATATCTTAGAACAAGAATAAGCTTGAATTGAATAGAAAAGAGTAGTAATTGCATTAATTCTCGAGGTACAGCAGAGCTCCACAACTTAATCTATGGTGTGTAGAAACTCCACCGTTGAAAATACATAAGAACAAGGTCCAGGCATGGCCGAGAGGCCAGTCCCCAATCTCTAAGATCGCATAAACTTATCAAATATATGGTCAAAGACGTCTAATACAATAGTAAAAAGTTCTATTTATACTAAACCAGCTACTAGGGTTTACAGAAATAAGTCTAACTACAGAAATCCACTTTCGGGGCCCACTTTGATGTGTGCTTGGGCTGAGCTTGAGCTTTACACGTGCAGAGGCTTCTCTTGGAGTTAAACACCAAGTTGTAACGTGTTTTTGGCGTTTAACTCTGGTTTGTGACGTGTTTCTGGCGTTTTACTCCAGAATGCAGCATGGAACTGGCGTTGAACGCCAGTTTGCATCGTCTAAACTTGAATAAAGTATGGACTATTATATATTGCTAGAAATCCATGGATGTCTACTTTCTAACGCAGTTGAGAGCGCGCCATTTGGAGTTGTGTAGCTCCAGAAAATCTATTTCGAGTGCAGGGAGGTCAGAATCCAATAGCATCAGCAGTCCTTTGTCAGCCTCCTATTAGATTTTTGCTCAGGTCCCTCAATTTCAGCCAGAAAATACCTGAAATCACAGAAAAAAACACACAAACTCATAGTAAAATCCAGAAATGTGAATTTTGCATAAAAACTAATAAAAACATCCCTAAAAGTAGCTAGATCCTACTAAAAACTACCTAAAAACAATGCCAAAAAGCATATAAATTATCCGCTCATCAACGCCTAAAGGTTGGCATGCCACGCCCATGATCTTGTCTCACTCCAGTAAGTGGCATGCCACGCCTTGGCCTTTAAGTGGCATGCCAAAGTGACTTTTTGGAACTGGCGTGCCACGCCTTCGACACCAGGTGGCACGCCCAAGTGAGGTTGAGAGGTTGGCGTGCCACGTCTTCGACTTCAAGTGGCACGCCCAGTCTTCAATTGCCTTCAGCCCCTTCTCTGGATCATTCTACCAGCGTACCATGCCATGCTGCTCAAGTGGCACGCCTATGTATTTGTTCACTCTTCAAGCTTGGCGTGCCACGCCTGGGTCTTCAAGTGGCACGCTAAAGTGACTTTTTGGAGCTGGCGTGCCACGCCTTCGACACCAAGTGGCACGCCGTAGTGGAGGTTCTTCTTGAGGTAGTGAGTTGGCGTGCCATGCCTTCGACTTCAAGTGGCACGTCCATAGTAATTGATGGGTCAGGCGTGCCACGCCCAACCTGGCGTGCCACGCCCCTTTTGTTTCCTTCATTTTGCTCTTTGAAATTTTGTACTAGAGTGCCACTCCTAGTCCCTGGCGTGCCACGCCCACATGCATGCTTGAATCTCCCTTCTGGAATTTAGTACTGGCATGGCACACTTAGCTCCTGGGATGCCACGCCAGTGCATTTTTGTGGCATTTGCCCCCAAGTGACACGTCAGTCTCACACGCCCAGCTTCTTGTTTGTCTTCTTCCCATTTTTGATACCTTTTTCACCTACAATTCAGCACAACTCATCTGAAAGTAGTGTACCATAATATTCATCAAATAATGCATGAATTATATTGATCAAATGAGATTTGTGCTCTTTTATGGTCTTCTTTATGCAAGAAATAAAGGTAGATAATGCAAGTCATCAATGATGCTTCGAGAAGAGGAGTTGCTCAAAAAATTTGAAAGCTTGAAGATTGGTGTTCAAGAAGTGTCTGGGACTATTTGTTTGAGTCGATTACAAATCTCAAGTGATTTTAAATCCGAACTCCTAAAGGCTCATGAAGATGATGATGCATTATGGAAGGTGCTACCAGCCATTGAGCAAAGGAAACAGCGGAGAGTGCCGGAGGATAAAGATCGGTTATGTAGATTTAAGGGTAGGATCATTGTGCCGGATGTTGGCACTTTACGGCAAGATATCTTAAAGAAAGCACACAAAATTGGATTCTCTATTCACCCAGGAAGTACTAAGATGTATCATGATCTACAGGCGATGTTTTGGTGGCCGGGTATGAAGAATGATGTGGCGAAATGTGTTTCAAAGTGTTTAACCTGTCAGAAGGTGAAGATTGAACACCAGAGACCTGCCGGGACGTTGCAACCTTTAGAGGTTCCACAATGAAAGTGGAAAAGCATTGCGATGGACTTTGTTCGGGATTGCCAAGGGCTAGGGCCGGTTTTGATGCTATCTGGGTGATTGTGGACTGACTGACAAAGTTAGCTCACTTTTTACCTATTCGGATGACTTACCCCCTTGAGAAGCTAGCACGGTTATACATAAAGGAGATTGTGAGACTTCATGGTGTACTTGCTACTATAATCTCTAATAGAGATTCTCGTTTCACTTTGAGGTTTTGGGTGCATTTCAGAAAGCTTTCGGAACCCGATTAAGCTTGAACAAAGCTTATCATCCTCAAACAGATGGTCAATCTGAGAGGACGATCCAAACCTTGGAGGATATATTGAGGACTTGTGTTCTAGATCAGCCGGCGAGCTGGGATCGCTATATGCCGCTAGTGGAGTTTGCGTACAATAATAGCTACCATGCGAGAATCGAAATCGCCCCGTATGGGGCTATATATGAAAGGAAATGTCAATCTCTGCTATGTTTGTATGAAGCTGGGGAAAAAGGCTTGTTGGGACTGGAGATGATAGCTGAGACCGCTGAACAAGTCAAGAAAATCTGAGATAGGATGCTTACTGCACAGAGTCGTCAGAAGAGTTACGCCGATCAGAGGTGGAAGCCCTTGGACTTTGAGGAAGGAGACCATGTTTTCCTTAAAGTTACTCTAACCACCGGAGTAGGTAGGGCAATTAAGGCAAAAAAGTTGAATCCTCGGTACATTGGTACGTTTCAGATCCTGGAGAGGGTTGGACCGGTGGTGTATCGGATGGCTCCACCACCTCATCTTTTGAACCTGCACGATAAATTTCACGTGTCGCAGCTTTGGAAGTATATTCCTAATGCTAGCCATGTGTTAGAACCTGAATCTGTTCAGTTGAAAGAAGATTTGACGCTTCCGGTGGCTATAGTCAGAATTTGATGATATTAGTATCAAACGGTTGCGTGGAAAAAAGGTTTCATTAGTCAAAGTGGCATGGAGTCAAGGTGGTGTTGAGGAACACTTGGGAACTCAAGTCAGAGATGCAAACTGACTACCCGCACTTATTCTCAGGTAATTGAATTTGAATTTTGTGGGCAAAATTCCAAATTAGGTGGATAGAATGTAAAACCCGGTTAATTAATGACTAATTAACCCATAAATAAGAATTTATTCTAGAAAGCCAAAATGTGAATTTTATGGCTTAATATGATAGAGGGGATTGAGACGACAATTTCGATACTAATTTTGTAGAAATCGGACCAAGATTGGATTGGACAGGCCAAACCGGGCCAACCGAACCCATACTGGGCCCTTGACCCAACCTAACTAAACCAAAACCCAAATTTTCAGCACTCTCTCTTCTCACCAAACACTCTTTCACGCTGAAATGGAGTAGGAGTAGGGGAAGAACATCCTCTCATGTTCTAACCCTTGTTTGATCTTCAAACCACCATAACTTTTGATCTAGAGCTCCGATTGCCACACCGTTTGCGGCCACGCATTCACCGCGAAGAGCTCTACAAAATCCACTACTTTTTTTAGGTAAGCCACGAAATTGTTTCAGTTATTCATCCCTAAATTTCGAATTTTAGGGAGAATGTGTTGAGATTTTGGGCTCTTTGATGTTATAGGACCCAACTCTCTTGAAGGAGAAGAGTAATCTTATCTCCTTAAACCTTGGATGTGGTAAGATTCTCAATCCTAGTGTAATTTGTTGTTTTATGATGCTTGGGTATTGAGTTATGGTTTTTGGGTATGATAATTGTGGCTTAGGTAGTGTGTATGTGAATATTGAAGCTTGATTGAGATTTTGGAAAGTTTGGAAGAGGGCTTTGGTGTGCAAAAATCTGTTCTTGGAGGTGTTGAGATCTTGAGAGCTTGTGGAAAAGTGGTTTGGAATTGCTCCGGTTGAGCGTGGGAAATCGGCTAAGGTATGGTCTCGGTTTCCTGTATCCAAAATGTAATGTTGTGTGAAAACTTAGGCTAGAGGCCCTAAGATAGGCATTGAATTATTGATGTCGTTGAATGGTTGAGATATATGATGTGGTCATATATGTGATTATGAATATTGATGCCTTGATGGTGTGATATATGAGAAAAATACATATTGTGATATATGCTTGATGAATGGTTTAGGTTGAATTGTGGGTGAAACCATGTTGATGGTGAGTATGATAATAATTATGTATAATGATGGTTGATTAGAAATGGTATTGTTAGAAATTGGGATGAGAAAGGATGTATGACATGTTAATGTGTTTGTAATTTAGCCATTTAGTTGAAATGGGTAAAATGGTTGGATGGTGGTTTTGTGAGTTGAGGAGGTTTGATGTTGATTTTTGGTATATTTTGAATGATTTCAAAAAGGGATGAAATTGGTATGTTTTGGTTGATTTTGAAAAGGGTTGAAATTGGTTTATTTTGAAAATGGCACATTGTGGTTTTGTATAAAAATATGGTTTTTAGGCATAATTTGACGGAGTATAACATGGGCTCCGGATCCCTGTTTTGTGCCAAACTTGTTTAGAAATAAAATTTGATCCGGGATATTCGTGCCGTTCAAAGAACGAGCAAAAAATGATTTAAAATGAAAAAGTTATGTCCGTCGGAAGATTGGGGATTGAATCTGTGAATTCTACAGCTTTTAAGTAAGAAAATTTTTTGACAAAATGCGCATCTACGCGTAGCCGAGACCGACACGTACACGTCGTTTTCACTACCCACGCGTGCACGTAGCCGACACGTACGCGTCGGTGAGCTGCATCAGATGCCCAGCCATTTTCTCGAGAGTTGTGAGAGAATTGTGCCAGTTTTGTGTGTGAGGGCACAGACGCACCCACGCGTACGCGTGGCTGACGCGTATGCGTCACTTGACTGTTTTTCCATCAACGCGTGCGCGTGGGCGACGCATACGCGTCAATGAACATTTTGGCCATCCACGCGTGTGTGTGGACAACGCGTATGCGTGACCCTGTTTTCATCCCAAAGTTGATTTTTGAGTTTTAAAGCCAAATTTCATACTTCTAAGCCTTCGATCTCACCCCTTGTGTCTTAAATTATTATGATATGCCTAGCGATGAGAAAGGATCTAGGAGATGTGATAACTTGTGAATGAAGAAGGGGGAAATTTATGATTAATGATGATCACAGATGACTATATGAGATAAGGAAGATGGCGGTGGAAGTGCTTATGTGCCATGAGCCGATGGGCTGTAATTATTGATAAATTGGCTAGTTCAAGATTGAACTATGAGCCGAATGGTTGAGTTATTGCCGAGTTACGGCAAAGCCATTATTGATTTATGGCTGGATATGATTGCATATATGCTTATTGAATGAAATGTGAATGTTGCACTTCCACTATCTGAGATACGAGTTTCTCTGGGTGAAAGCAGTGGATAGCCACCATGTGCTCCAGGTGGAGACTCGATACTCTGCTAACCCTATGTCGTAAGTGTGGCCGGACACTGTGAAAGTTCCGGATGAGCTCGCCCCCATGAATATACACTAGTGAGGGTGTTGGATATGGATTATGATTATGATCATGATGATGATCGAGGATAACTCGAGTTGGGGATGCACGACAGAGGGACAGTCTAATAATTAGCTACCAGGACTTGTCTGATTGGCTACATAACCGACAGATGATATCATCAGCCATTAGGACAGTCATACATCATATGCATACTATGTGAATTGTTTGAGATTGCCTATTTGACTGCATATTACTTGTTAATTGTCTAAATGCTTTATTTGTTCCTATTTATATATCTCTTGTTTGATATAACTGTGTTTGCCATATTATACTTCTGCTGGTGGTTGAGAGGTCTGAAGGAATTGGAAAGGGAAGTATTAGTTAGATTGAAGAATCCTTAGTCAGTTGCCATTTATGGTTTAACCTGTTTATAAGCTTTGAATTATCTGTTGGAAGTTCTAGGATTGCCTTTGGCTTTCCCAAGACATTACATATTAGATATGTGGGCACTGTTACCATACTGAAAACCTCTGGTTCTCACCCATACGGATTTTGTGGTTTTCAGATGTAGGACGTGAGGCTTCTCGCTGAAGCATGCTGGAGACTTCTAGATTAGCAAAGATCCTTTGTTCTTGGGACTCCATTTTGGTTTATTTGTTTTGTTTAGATACTTTTATCTCCACTAAATAATACAAACTGTGATGACTCCTCTTATAGGAGATTTTGGAGAATAGGTTTTCTGTATTTATATCCCTTTGGGTTTCCTTGGAGTTTCTTATTTTATTTACATGTGTATACTGCTAAGCTCGGACCAGTTATCTTCGCAATCGAATTTTGAGTTTTGATATTCCTATTTTTGACACTCTTTTGTATATATATATATATATATATATATATAATCTCGCTTTGGCTTATTCCTTTATTCGTTACGTTTTCGATCGGAGTGTTGTGTGTTCGAGTTACAAATTTGTTTTACCCCTTTTTTTCAAAGGCTCTTAGTTGTAATCATTTTTTTACTATTATATGTACTGATTTTTTGATTTTAGAGGTCATAATACCTTGCCATCTCTGAATTATGACTTAAGCATAAGACTCTGTATGGTAGGGTGTTACAAAATTACTAAGGAATTAGGGTTTAGTCAGATATAGTTTTTCATGAATTAAATCTTGCATGATTAAAATAATTGGTAAGAAATAAAAATCTGGAAGATAAACAACTCTGAAACCTTAACTGTTTTCTCATACATTCTTCATATCAATTTACTGTTTGCTTTTAATTCTCTGAATTTACTGTTTAATCCAATTAAAACCACAAAACACTCTTTTTTGCGTATCTAACTAAGTAAATCACTCAATTTTCTTAGTCCATCAATCCTCGTGGGATGGACCCTCACTCACGTGAGGCATTACTTGGTATGACCCGGTGCGCTTACCGGTTAGTTTGTGGACTTTAAATTCCGCACCAAATTTTTGGCGCTGTTGCCGGGGATTAACTGTAATTGACAACTACCAATTGTTTGATTGCCTAGATCAGATAATTTTTATTTTTTTATTTTTCAATTTATTTTCTTTTATCAATAAATTTCTATTTTCCTTTTTTTTTTGTTTTCTTTTCCTATTTATTACTTACTTTCGTTCTCGCTTCCCCTGTTTCATTTTTTTACTTATTTTCAATTTTAATTCTTCTTTAAAAATAAAACAAAAAAAGAAACTTTCGTTCTTTTTCTTTTATTTATTTTTCTTTTAATATTTTGCCTTTTTTATTTTTTTTCAATAGGCATTTTTGATTTAGTTTTAGTTATACTTGTCCCTAATTTTCAAAAATTACAGTATTTATTTTTCCGTAATTTTTGAAAGTAAGTTTGGTGCCAATGCTAATGTGGTAAATCAGAATGAGAATGAACAACCTAGAAGGATGCTTGGCTCATACACTCCTCCTAGTCCAAATTTCTAAGGGAACAGTATTGTGGTGCCTCTTATAGGTGTAAACAACTTTGAGTTGAAGTCTTAGTTAGTCACTCTGATGCAGCAAAACTGTCAGTATCATGGACTCCCGCAGGAAGATCCAAATTAATTCATTTCTAACTTCCTGCAGATCTGTGACACTGTGAAGTCAAATGGAGTGAATTCTGAGATTTACAAGCTCATGCTCTTTCCATTTGCTATGAGAGATAGAGCAAAGAAGTGGCTTGATTCTTAGCCCAAGGAGAGCCTGAACACTTGGGACAAGGTGGTCAATGGATTTCTGTCCAAATTCTTCCCACCACAGAAGCTGACTAAGCTAAGGGTGGATGTTCAGACCTTCAGGCAGATAGATGGTGAGTCCTTCTATGAAGCTTGGGAAAGGTACAAGCTGATGATCAGGAGATGCCCTTTTGACATGTTTTCTGAATGGACCAAGTTGGAGATTTTTTATGATGGCCTCTTTGAAATGGCCAAATGTGTTTAGAAAACTCTGCAGGTAGTTCATTGTACATGAAAAAGATGCCTGAAGAGGCTGCTGAGCTTATTAAGATGATTGCTAACAACCAATACCTTTACTCATCTGATATGAATCTTGTGAACTCTAGGGCTCCTCAGAAGAAAGGAGTCTTGGAAGTAGATACCTTGGATGCTATTCTGCCTCAGAACAAGGTCATGTCTCAACAGATCAATATGCTTACTCAACACTTGAGTGGGATGCAGGTTTTGGCTATTAGTGCTCAAAATGCCCCTTAAGAGACTCCATATGACATGAATGATGGCTTCATCCAAGGTGAGAATTATGAATATGCTCAATTTTCTCCTGAACAGGTCAACTTTATGGGGAATGCTCCTAGAAACCCCAACAATGATCCATATGCCAAGACCTTTAATCAGGGATAGAGAAATCACCCAAATTTTGGGTGGAGAGATCAACTTCAGAGACAACAAAATTTCAATAATTCTCTGGGTGATTTTAATCAAAACAACTTCAATAACCGCTAGTTCCAACCCTCTCAGCCTCAGCAAGCAACTTCTCAGCCTCATAAGACCAATGACTTGGAATCGCTGGTTGTAAGTTTTGTACAGGAAACCAGAGCATCACTCAAGAACTTGGAGGTTCAGATGGGACAAATATCCACAAAAGTTGCTAAAATTGATCAGAGGACCACTAATAGCCTTCCTGGTAACACAATTCCAAATCTAAGAGAGGAGTGCAAGTCTATCAACTTGATAAGTGGACAAGTGGCAAGTATGGAAGCACAAGTTATTGAGGAGCCAGTTGAAAAAAGAGCTCCAAAGGAGAAAAAGGAGGAGGTTGAACACACCCCACCTAGACGTGCAGATAATCCTTTTCCAGTAACTCTTGACACACATACGACATTACCTAAAGCTCCTGAATACAACCATAAGATGACACATCCTTAGAGACTTCAAAAGGAGACCAAGGACAAGCAGTTTTCAAGGTTCTTGGAAGTTTTTGAAAAGTTTCAAATTAATATTCTTTTTGCTAAGGTTTTGGACCAAATGCTTCTCTATGTCAAGTTCATGAAGGAGTTATTGTCAAAGAAGAAGCCTTTAAAAGGAGATGAGATAGTGGTCTTAACCAAGGAATGTAGTGCCATAATTCAGAATAACTTGCCAAGAAAGATGCTAGATCTAGGGAGCTTTCAAATTCCATTTACCATTGGGAGCACTACCTCTGAGAAAACCCTATGTGATTTGGGTGGACGCATAAATTTAATTCCCTTGTCTGTGATGAAAAAGCTACAAATCAAAGAGGAACAACCAACAAGGATAGCATTACAAATGGCAGACAAATCTCTGAAACATGCACATGGAATAGTGGAGAACGTCTTGGTCAAAGTGGGTAAGTTTTTCCTTCTAGTTGATTTTGTAATTCTTGACATGAGGGAGGATGAAAATGCCTCTATAATCCTAGGAAGACCATTCTTAGCCATTGGGAGAGCTTTGATTGATGTGGAACAAGGTGAATTAGTGCTTAGCGTGCATAATGAGCAATTGGTCTTTCATGTCTTCAAAAAGATGCACTCATCAGGTGAAGAGGAGAAGTGCATGCAGACTGAACTAATTGATCCAAACCTTCAAGAACCCCTTGATGATGCACAACAGAATCTGTAGCCTAAACCTTCTTTAGTAACAATCAACAAAATTCCCCCTGACATCAAACCTAAGTTTGGTGTTGGGAATGCATCATCCACCTAGGAGGAGGTCCCCAAGAAGAAAGTACCCAGATGATGGAGAAACAAAAAGATTCCTACTAAAGGTTTCTCCCCAGGAATGACGGTGGTGTTGACTAGTAATCTAGTGTTCACTTATATAGTAAACAGAATCCTCTCTCCTGAGCATATTGATCTACTTCATGGGAACACATACAGGAAGACGATTCACAGTGAGAGGGAAGGAGTTGAAGCACTATGATCAACCTCCACCTTAGCAGAACTGACCGTCAAGCTAATGACGGTAAAGAAGCGTTTGTTGGGAGGCAACCAAACTACTAGTTGATGTGCGGAAAACGATCCGACACAAAACTCACCGGCAAGTGTACCGGGTCGCATCAAGTAATAATAACTCACATGAGTGAGGTCGATCCCACAGGGATTGAAGGATTGAGCAATTTTAGTTTAGTGGTTGGTTTAGTCAAGCGAATCAAGTATTGGTTGAGTGATTTGTGTTTTAACAGAAGCTAAATTGCTTGGAATGCAAAGGGGAAGGAAAATTGCAGTAATTTAAAGAGCAGGAAAGTAAACTTGCAGAATCTTAAAGAACAAGAAGTAAATGACTGAAACTTAAAGTACAAGAAATGTAAATTGCAGTACTTAAAGTGCAAGGAATATAATTGCTTGAAAGTAAAAGGGAATTGAGGACAGGGATTGCAGAATTTAAACAAGAGAATTGGCAATATCAATAGAACAGAATTGATTAGAAGCATGAGGATCAAACAGAAATTAATGTGCAGCAAGGTTCACAGAAAACCAAAATAATTGGGATCTCAGGGCTCAAGAGACTAGGTAGCAGAGCCTAGATCTCAATTACCTTCCTAGATCCAAGTGCTCAAAGCAATTAACAAGAAATAGAAGAAGAAGCATAAAGGAAATTGAAATTGAATTTAATTGTGCAGAAAGGAATTAAAGAGATTTTGAATGGAGTTTGAGACAGAATTTCCTCAACTCTTCACATCCAAACTCAAACAAGAAAAATAAAAGTGCTCCAGCAAGAACGAGGAGAAGAGAGATCAATTCCCCTCCCCAATTCTCTGAAATCTCAGTCAAGTTTTTCAAGGAAAGTGCAAAAGCTCAAGGCTCAAAGAAAGTGCAAATTCAAAGCAAAGCTAAATTCTAATTACATCAAACTACTCCTATTTATACACTTTCTATTCTTGGATTTTGGGATTTGGATGGGCTTTTGATTTGGTGAAGAAATGAATTAAATGGAATTTTAATTGAATTTTTGGCCCAAAATAATAGCTTCCAGGAGGCTGCCCTGCCCTTGTGGAGGGCAGGGCAAAATGGTGCTTGGTGCGTGCATGGTGCGGCTTGGTGCGGTCTTGGTGCGCAGAACGCTGCCCTGCCCGCGCGGAGGGCAGGGCAGGAAAATTGGTGCGCCAGATGGGTGCTGTGGTGCGCGCTGGTGCTGCCAGATCGTGCGTGGTGCGCGCTGGTGCTGCCAGGATCTGCCACACACAAATGCTGCCCTGCCCTCGAGGGCAGGGCAGTGTTTCCAAAATGAAGTCCCGCGTTCGAATCCTAGCAGAAACACACGCTACTTAATTTCCTTGGCTTTCTTGGCACGGTGATGGCACTTAGTTCCTTGCTTCCTCATGGTCCCGTGTTCAACTCTTGTGGCAAGCATTTGGAGACATTTTCCTTTGATTTTCTCCCCTTGTGAGCCCGATACTGCCCTTGTGGAGGGCAGGGCAACATTTTCTTCTTCTTGATTCCAAGGCACAGATTGTGCTCTGCCCTTGTAGTGGGCAGGGCAGAGTTGCCTTTTATGCCTTGTTCCCTTATGTTGCCCTCCTAGAGGGCAGTGTGCCCTTGTGGAGGGCAATGCTTGCCCCCCATTGCATGCGGCACACTTTTCCTTCCTTTGACCACACTTCTTTTTTCCTTGGGCCACATTTCCTTAGGCCACGCTTTTCCTTTTTTTTTTCTTTTCTTCACCTACAATAAACCAAAACAACCACTCCAAGTATCACTAAATTCAAGGCTTATAAATCAATTAAAATCAATTAATTTAGCTTAAACCTCATGAGTTAAGCATCAAAACTAAGAGAAATTGAAATGAATAAGAAAAGAACACATATCCTTATTAGGCATATAGCAGAACTTGATCTATGGGGTCTTTATGCAGACAATGATAACTCAAGTTTTGTTTGCTGTTACATAATACACTTTTTCATCAAAGGTTGCTAACTTGCTGTTATAAGACTTACTCTTTACTCACTCCCTTGCTAACTTTTCTTTCTTATAATGCTTAAAAGCTTATTCTTTTGGAGGTTTTTGGTGTCAAATGTTGCTAATAGCCTTTGGCTTTATTTGTTTCTTTCTTTTACTCATCTCTCCACCACAGACACTTGGCTCACTATTTCTTCCTAGGATCATTGATGCCCAGCATCTCTTTGGATAACTAAATGTTCTGTATCTAAGTTGCTCTTTATTGTGGACTTTCAATTGGCCATCCCAAATCAGTTGATCTAAGTGACCGGGTTTTAAAATACCCCTTAGAATTTACTCATCCAAGCATATCTTAGTACAACACCACAGGCATGTGTCCTAGGATCCAAGCTATTGGTGTCCAACCTTATTCTTGTTTTTTCTTTCTTGCCACTTTGGCTTTTTCTTCTCCCTTTTTTTTCTGTTTTTGTTCCCAAGGGCTTCTTATTTATTGGTAAGGGTCTTTATAACAGCAAGCTAACTCACACTTGAATGAGAATGATATTATGCAGCAGTTATTTCATGAGTTATGCATTTAATCAAACACATATACCACCATTAATTTCCACTCTACTTATGCAACATTGGATATTTCACTTTTCAATTCAAACCAAATCTCTTTTTTTCAAGCATATGGGAAACAAAACAAAATTAAAGCTAAGTGATGAATGACAAGCATTATGCAATCATTTCTAGCTACTTATGAACAACAGAAAATACAAAAAGAAATAAAAAGGAATAAGCAGTGGAGGCATCATGTTTCGACATGCTTCTCCTTATTAGAAGAGTGAAAGAAGGTGATGAAAGAACTTTGCCACCTTCTATTAGTCGTGGCTGCTGCTTGATTCTCCCTTCTTCTTCTTTCTCTTCCCTAGTTTGGAATAATCTCGGATCTCTTCACCAGGACATCTTCTACCCAGACAGAATCTAAGAGTCATGAGAGCCCAACATCTTCCAATCTTTTAAAGTTGCCTCAGTATAGTGACGAGACCTTGCTTGTTGCTTGGCTTCAAATTCAGGGCATTGCTCAAATGGCTTGATCTGAGATTGAGTGTTGGCAAATTGTGGTCAAGTACTCCCTTGCTTGCATGTTTTCATCATTCTCCATTCTTTGTGCATATCTCACTTCTCCCGGGTGTGATGAATATTCTTCCCATTGATACAGGTTGTGACTGTATTCCCCTGCTTTAGCTTGACTAAAATACAGCTTATCATATGATTCCTTGAATTCTTTGTATTGCTCTTTTTGTCCTTCAAGAATCTGTGCTTGAAATTCTTGCTGTTGAGTCATCATTTGCTGTTGCCATCTCTCTTGCTTCTCCTCCATTTGACGCTGCCAAGCTTCTCTCTCTTCTTTATCTTTCAGATATTGCTCCCTAAACTCTGGATGGGGCTCTAGATATTGCTCTTGGCACCCCTGATTTTGCCCTTGTTGAGTTTGCATGAGTTGTTGGGATAGCTCTTCTATTGCTCTGTGTAGCTGGCTCATGTCTATGGCATCATGAGCTTGATTTCGTCCTTCCTCTCTTTGAGTTCTCCTTTGTCTGGGAGCTGCCACACCCTCTGGATCATCTTCCTCATTTATTCCTTCCATACTCTTCTTAGTGATCCCTTTTCCCTTTTTTACTTTTTCTATGTCCTCATCTTCAAAGATTACTCCAGCTTTGTCACATAGCCTGAGAATGGTGCTTGGATGTCCAAGACCACTTGATTTGCTTGTGCTATTGGCCATTTCTTGAATACTGTCGGCTATGAGTTGTGCAAGGTTGATCTCACCTCCATGCAAGATGCAGTATGTCAAGAGTGCTCGTTTGATTGTGACCCAAGAAGCGTTTCCAGTAGGAAGGATAGATCTTCTCACTATTTCATACCATCCCTTAGCCACAGGAGTGAGATTTATCCTCCTCAAGTGACTTGGAACTCCCTTTGAATCTCTTTCCCAATCTGTATTTTCTACACATAACCCCTGCAGGATCTCATCAGGATTGTTTTCTATCTGCAATCTGGTTTCATAACTGGACTCTGCATAGGTTATGGTTCTCAACTTGAGGGCTCTTGTGATGGCAGCTGGGCTAAAACTCACTTCAACTCCTCTGACATAACTTGTGTAAGGAGCACTATCTTTGTTTTCTTTTACAGCATTTGCATAGAACTCCCTGATCATGACTGTACTGATGTTAACAAGAGGAGCACATAAAAGTTCCCACCTTCTTTCTTTAGTGATTTGCCTCATGATGGGGTATTCCCCATCTCTCAACTCAAGGCCTTTCTCATAAATGACATTCTTTGTCTCCATGAACCTATGATATCTCCCTTCATGGAATTGGGATCTAAATTTGGTTGCATCAAATGATGGAGGTTCGGCTACCATAGGTTCCTTTCCCGGCCTTCTTTTTGAACTTGAGGAGGCCATCGGATTTGAGGTAAGAAAAGAAAGAGTGAATAGAAGAAGTATGTGTTGTGTTTGGGATGAGTTTTGGTTCGTTTTGTTGTGTGAGATAAGGGATTATGTTGGTTTTGGAAGTGGAAGAGATTATGGCTTTCATATGAAAATGGCTTGAATGAGAGTGTGTATACCGTGTTGGTGCCAACGGCTACTTATAAGTGAATTCTTCAAGCTTTCCAACAAAACCATAATGAGAGAGAGAGGAACTCGTTGGTGCTCATGAATGGTCAAGATTGAGTTGTTCATCCAAGGAATGCATGAAATGGACGGCCTGCATGTATTGTTGAGGCTTTGACGAGGATCCTTCTCCCATTGGCTGCATGCATTTAGGTGTTCAATGTTGCATGCATGCAAATTCTGTTCCCCATGAGCGCGTTCTTCTAGGCACATGTGATAATCCTCTCATAGCTTATCCTAGCCGTGGCCCCTCCTTGCTTTTGTCTCAATCTTTTTCTCCTGCATGAACCAAAACAACTAGCCTTAGATCATCAATATAGTCGTTGGCAATTGATTTGTATTAAAGGAAAAGAGTTGTTTTGTTTTGTTTATTATTATTAAAAAAAAATTATTTTTTTGTGGTCAATTGTGTCCCTTAATTAAAGATGCTAAAAGTTGGTGAACACCAAACTTATCTTTTATTGAGGGGGGTGACTTAGCAATGCAAACCATTCTTTACAATTGATATTTTTAAAGATTATTTGATGCATGATCCCATTCTGTATGGTTTTGATTTCATGGTTGGGAAATGATCTTCTGAACATTGTTACACATGCAGACACCAAACTTAGTGTTTGGTCATATGCTTCATCAAAAAGAATTATGCATATGTTCTAAGATAGCTCCCTTTCTTTTTGAAAAGCAAAATTAAGTGTGCCTTAAGGGACACCAAACTTAGAAGTCTGACTTATGCTCTAAAATGTGCATTTATCAAATATGAAAGTTCAAATCATACTCAGGAAATCATAGCTTATTAAAGAGAAGACAGAAATTTTAAATCATGGGTTGCCTCCCATGAAGCGCTGTTTTATTGTCACTAGCTTGACATTGAACTCCCTTTAAGGTGGTTGATGTTGGTGATTCTCAACTTGTCACCTCTCACTGTAAGCTTTCTCTGTGTTCCTTGATGCTCAATTTCAATGTTCTCAAGAGAGAGTACTTGTTGACAGTGTAATAATCCTTTGTTCCCACTGTTGATACACTAGTTGCACCTTGTCACCTTTGGCAAATCCTTCTGTTGGGATTTTCTTGTTCTTCCACCCTTTGTAGGCCCTTTTCTTGTTTTTCTTCTTTTTCTTCCTTGTTGATATGCTTCCCTTGACAGTGACTTGAGTTGTGTTGCCTTCCTTTTTGTTTATTATCCCAGCTTCTTTTTGAATTCCTTTTTCTTTCTGTGGATGCTTGTTTTCCTGTTCTACTGCCTTGTAGGTTGTTTGCTTTGGAAGGAAGTCACTACTTGTCTTGCTTGCTTCTTCATTCCTTTGTAATTCTGGAAAGACTTTCAAGGTGATGCTCTCCTCATGCATTCTGAGAGTTAGCTCTCCTTGCTCTATATCCACAATGGCTCTAGCAGTGGCTAAAAATGGTCGACCAAGTATTATGGAGTCATTTCCATTTTCTGAAGAATCCAAGATTATAAAATCTGCCGGATAGATGAACTTATCAACCTTAACTAAAAGGTTCTCAATCAGTCCTTTAGGATGTACTACTGATTGATCTACCAACTCCAAGGATATTTGTATTGGTTTCATATCCTCTATGCCAAGCTTTTTCACTAAAGAAGATGGGATTAGATTTATGCTTGCTCCTAGGTCACACATCCCCTTGTTGATGAATAGATTTCCAATAGTGCAGGGTAGGAAGAAACCTCCAGGATCTTCAAGCTTGGGAGGGAGTCCCTTTTTGATGAGTGCACTGCATTCTTCACTAAGCATTACAGTCTCCTTCTCATTCCAACTTCTCTTCTTGTTGATGAGCTCCTTTAAAAACTTGGCATACAGAGGCATTTGCTCTAATGCCTCAGCCAAAGGTATGTTGATTTCCAGCTTCTTGAAAGTCTCAAGAAATTTGTGGAAGTGCTGATCCTTTGTTTCTTTGTGGAATCTTTGTGGATAAGGTATTAGGGGTGTCAAGTTTTTCTCCCCTTGAAGTTGTCTTGGGATTGGTTCTTCCATGATCTGCTTTCCCTTCTTCAAATTTTGTGGTTGGTTATTTTCTTCTGTGAGTTCTCCTGGGACATTCTTGGTTGTCATGTCTTTGTTGATGGCTTCAGCATTCTTTGTTGGCTCATTGTCATTCTCCATAAGTTTCTTTGTTGCTCCTTGGTTACCATCCACTAACATTTTTCCACTTCTTAGTTGCACGACCTTGCATTCTTCCTTTGGGTTGGGAATGGTGTCACTTGGTAGTGAGCTTGATGGTTTTTCAACAGAAATCTGTTTGGAGATTTGTCCAATCTGCCTCTCTAGGTTCTTCATGGAAGCTTCTTGGTTCTTTGTTGTCAATTCTTGGTTCTTCATCATTTTCTCCATGAGCAGCTCTAGATTAGTGATCCTCTGTGAGTCTTGTGAGATTGGTTGATTTTGGGGTGTTGATGGATGATGGTAAGTGCTTTGGTTAGTTGGGTGGTTATTGGGTAGGTGATGGTTAGAATTGGGGTAGTTGTTTTGTGGTTTTCTGTATGTGTTTTGGTTAGTGTTTGGCTGGGGGTTGTGGTTTGTGTTTTTCCAATTGTTCTGACTTGAGTTTCTTTGCCATGATTGTTGGTTTTGATTGTGGTTGTCTCCCCATCTGAGGTTGGGATGGTTCTTCCAAGATGGATTGTAAGTATCCCCATAGACTTCATTTGTTCCAGGATTTTGGTTGTGCATGTATTGGACTTGCTCTTGCTGTTGTTTCTCTTGAGTTTCTTCACTTTGCACCCAAGTGGTTGGTGGTTGGCTTGTGGTGCTCACTGCTGCCACTTGCAAGCCATCAATTCTTTTGGCCATTTGCTCAAACTGTTGTTGAATCTGCTGCTACATCATCTTGTTCTGAGCTAGAATTGAATCCACTCCTTCTAACTCCATTACTCCTCTTCTCTATGATGGTTGGCGTTGTCTTTGATGAGCAAAGAAATATTGGTTGTTGGCCACCATATCAATGAGGTTTTGAGCTTCCTCTGTGGTTTTCATGAGTTGTAATGAGCCTCCGGCTGAGTGATCAAGTGCTTCTTGAGCCTTTAGAGTGAGTCCTTCATAGAAGTTTTGTAACTTATCCCATTCAGGAAACATCTCTGGTGGACACTTTCTCAATAGAGCTTTATATCTTTCCCATGCTTCATATAAATTCTCAGCCTCCATTTGAGTGAATGTCTGCACCTCAGTCTTCAATCTTATGATTCTTTGAGGGGGATAAAATTTGGCAAGGAACTTGCTCACCAAGTCATCCCAAGTGTTGATGCTTTCCTTTGGGAACGTTTTAGCCATTGAGTGGCTTTGTCTCTGAGAGAGAATGGAAAGAGCAACAACTTGTAACTGTCAGGGGGCACACCATTGGTTTTAACAGTGTCACAAATCCTCAAGAAGGTGGATAAGTGTTGATTTGGGTCCTCCAATGGTCCTCCTCCAAAGGAACAGTTTTTGAACCAAAGTGATGAGTTGTGGCTTTAATTCAAAGTTGTTTGCATTGACATTGGGGGAAGAATGCTACTCCCACAGTGTCTAGCATTTGCAAATGTATAGGAAGCCAGTACTCTTCTTTGGTGTTGGTTTATTGGCTCCTCCTTCTGGTTGATTGGATTTGATGGATCTCCTTTCATTTCTTGGAATTCCTCCTCAGATTCTTCCTCTCCAATAACGTTCTTTCCTCTTTCAGCTCTTCTTATTCTTCAAGAGTTCTTTGGTCAATTTCAGAGGGGACAGGGGAAGATCTTCCTGTACCTAACACAAACACACAACAATAAACACACAGACCCAGAAAATCAATAAAACTTCAATCTATTGCTAGAATGAGGTTTTAGTTAGTTTAAGCAAAAATTCAACAGTTAGTGTGTTAGAGAAACAGAAAAGAAAAAGTGCTTAATCTAGACCCCACTTCACTTAATCATTGTCAATCTATTTCAATCCCCGGCAACGGCGCCAAAAACTTGATGTGCGGAAAACGATCCGACACAAAACTCACCGGCAAGTGTACCGGGTCGCATCAAGTAATAATAACTCACATGAGTGAGGTCGATCCCACAGGGATTGAAGGATTGAGCAATTTTAGTTTAGTGGTTGGTTTAGTCAAGCGAATCAAGTATTGGTTGAGTGATTTGTTTTAACAGAAGCTAAATTGCTTGGAATGCAAAGGGGGAAAGGAAAATTGCAGTAATTTAAAGAGCAGGAAGTAACTTGCAGAATCTTAAAGAACAAGAAAGTAAATGACTGAAACTTAAAGTACAAGAAATGTAAATTGCAGTAGCTTAAAGTGCAAGGAATATAAATTGCTTGAAAGTAAAAGGGAATTGAGGACAGGGATTGCAGAATTTAAACAAGAGAAATTGAGTTGCAATAATCAATAGAACAGAAATTAGATTAGAAGCAATGAGGATTCAAACAGAAAATGAAATTAATGTGCAGCAAGGTTCACAGAAGATCCAAAAGTAAATTGGGATCTCAGGGCTCAAGAGACTAGGTAGTAGAGCCTAGATCTCAATTACCTTCCTAGATCCAAGTGCTCAAAGCAATTAACAAGAAATAGAAGAAGAAGCAGTAAAGGAAATTGAAATTGAATTTAATTGTGCAGAAAGGAATTAAAGAGATTTTGAATGGAGGTTGAGACAGAATTTCCTCAACTCTTCACATCCAAAACTCAAAACAAGAAAAATAAAAGTGCTCCAGCAAGAGAGAGGAAGAAGAGAGATCAATTCCCCTCCCCAATTCTCTGAAATCTCAATCAAGTTTTTCAAGGAAAGTGCAAAAGCTCAAGGCTCAAAGAAAGTGCAAAATTCAAAAGCAAATATAAAAGTTCTAATTACATCAAACTAGCTCCTATTTATACACTTTCTATTCTTGGATTTTGGGATTTGGATGGGCTTTTGATTTGGTGAAAAAATGAATTAAATGGGAATTTTAATTGAATTTTTAGCCCAAAATAATAGCTTCCAGGAGGCTGCCCTGCCCTTGTGGAGGGCAGGGCAGAAAATGGTGCTTGGTGTGTGCATGGTGCGGCTTGGTGCGGTCTTGGTGCGCAGAACGCTGCCCTGCCCGCGCGGAGGGCAGGGCAGGAAAAATTGGTGCGCCAGATGGGTGCTGTGGTGCGCGCTGGTGCTGCCAGGATCGTGCTGTGGTGCGCGCTGGTGCTGCCAGGATCGTGCCGCACACAAAATGCTGCCCTGCCCTCGCGGAGGGCAGGGCAGTGTTTCCAAAATGAAGTCCCGCGTTCGAATCCTAGCAGAAACACACGCTACTTAATTTCCTTGGCTTTCTTGGCACGGTGATGGCACTTAGTTCCTTGCTTCCTCATGGTCCCGTGTTCAACTCTTGTGGCAAGCATTTGGAGACATTTTCCTTTGATTTTCTCCCCTTGTGAGCCCGATACTGCCCTTGTGGAGGGCAGGGCAACAGTTTCTTCTTCTTGATTCCAAGGCACAGATTTGTGCTCTGCCCTTGTAGTGGGCAGGGCAGAGTTGCCTTTTATGCCTTGTTCCCTTATGTTGCCCTCCTAGAGGGCAGTGTGCCCTTGTGGAGGGCAATGCTTGCCTCCCCCCATTGCATGCGGCACACTTTTCCTTCCTTTGACCACACTTTCTTTTCCTTGGGCCACATTTCCTTAGGCCACGCTTTTCCTTTTTTTTTCTTTCTTCACCTACAATAAACCAAAACAACCACTCCAAGTATCACTAAATTCACAAGGCTTATAAATCAATTAAAAATCATTTAAATTTAGCTTAAACCTCATGGGTTAACATTAATTTCATGGTGGTTGTTTGATTTAAAGAAGTTATGCATTTTCACTCCAAATCACTTACTTAGGATGCAAGAAAGTGCATAAATGCTAACAAAACAAGTGAAATTAGCTTAAAAAATGGGTATATGATGACTTGTCATCACTAGTATCCTTGGTTTTGCAATTATTTTTCTTTTAATTTTATAGTTATTTTTATTTTAGAGTTATAGTTATTTTAGTTTTGGTTTTAATTATTTTATCTCAAATTTTTTAGAGTTTTCTTTGTTTTACATGTGTTTTGATGATGCAGAATGTTAAAAATAGGAACAGGTACACTTAGAAGGAATTTTAATCACCCTGGAAGAATTGGTTTCGGATTGGGTGGCGCCAAACTTGGAAAGTCCAAGTTTGGCACCACATGATGCATACAAATTAAGGGAATCTCTCTGGAGGGGTGGCGCCAAACTTGGGAATTCCAAGTTTGGCGCCACAATCAGTGTAACTTAGAAGAAACTGTGGAAGGGGTGGCGCCAAACTTGGCTCTTTGGAGTTTGGTGCTACCATCAATATTACTTTTTGTTAGGGGGCACCAAACTTAGCCCCCTTGAAGTTTGACTTCAAAAAAAAAAAGAAAGAAAATTAATTTTAACCTCTTGCTCTTTTTTCATTTTCTTCTTCTTCTACAATAATTTTTGTTTTTACTCATCCGTATACTTTTTATGTTCCTCCTTGTTTTCAGTTTTTCTTTACTTGATGACAAGCAAACTTTTAAGTTTGGTGTTGTAGATTGCGCTCTCTATTTATCTTATCATCAATGGCACCAAAGGGAGGTGAATCATCTTCATGGAGGAGCACAACCTGAGGAATGACATGACCACCAGGATAACTGAGGTGGTTAAATTCCTTTCATTCTATCCCCCTTCCACTATTATTATGTTATATTCCTATTTTCTGCTATTTTGTTTGAGTGTCTGAATGATCTTTAGTAATTTCGATTCCTAGGTTCTAGTTTAATTTTGTTATTTTTAATTCTGTTTTTTGTTTTTAGTTTGAAAAAAAAATGTCTCATTTACCCTCACTGAGCTTGAAAAACAAAAGAAAAAGAAAAAGAAGTGATGTATTGCATGAGAAATTGAGTTATATTTAAGAGTAGTCTTATTTACTTAAATGTGGTGGTATTACCTGTGATTCAGAATGCATGATATGAACAGTGCATATTTGAATTTGAATCAAAGGATGTTGGTGCATATGAGGAATAGGAATTTAGAGAACAATTATAAATTCTCTGAATTAAACAAAAGTCTGATCCTTGAAGCAAAAGAAACAGCAAAAAGAAAATAAATAAAAGCACGGTCCAAGGCTCTGAGCATCAATGGATAGGAAGGTCAAGTATGATTACAAGCTCAAAGAGTTGTTTTCCTAGCCATATGCTTGTGGTGTGAATGTGTCAAGTAACCTTTGAGACATAGCACTAAGAGTCGAGATGACGTGTAACTAATAGAGTATGCCAAAGGCTTTGAGCACCACTGTCTGGGAGTTACTAAAAGAAAAATCAGAACTCAAAGAGAGTTCCCCAGTTAAGTGCTTGTGGTGTTTTTGTATTAAGTAAAGCTTGAGACAAAGAATTTAAAGTCACGGCTAAACTCAAGGTGCAAAGCACCAAAGAAAAGAAAATAAATAGAGATTGCTGTGTTCAAGGATTAATCCAAGGTAAAAAAGCTAGAGAATTCATAATAATATCCGGATTCTAATTACAAATGACATTAACATTCCTAAGATTCAAAGGATAGTGAACTGCCGAAACTATTCAAGATTTCAATGCTGTTAACCCCACTTTGAGGCAAACAGGAGCATAATTAAGTACTCAATTCTCATGAAAATTCACATCCTAATTTTATATTGGTTTTAGTTGCTTGAGGACAAGCAACAATTCAAGTTTGGTGTTGTGATGCGTGAGCATCTTTCCTATATTTTCCTAGTGAATTTGCATTTGAATTCGTTAACTTTAATCAAGATTTAAAGACTTTTTAGTCACTATGAATGCTGCTTTGAGTTGTGTGCAATTTGGTTTTAATTCAAGTAGCATTTGGACAGATTTGATAGGGTTTGTGTAGAAGAAACGGAAGAAAGTAGATGATGCTGTCAACCCTGACCTCCTTGCACTCCAACGGACATAACTTGAGCTGCCGAGATCAAATTGACACGGTTCTAACGGTATTGAAATCTAACTTCTAGAGCTTTCCAGTGATATATAATAGTCTATACTTGTCTTCTAGAATCACTGCCTTGGTGGCGCCAAACATGGGATTTTACAAGTTTGGCGCCACACTCACCCACCTCCAAGAATTACATAGCGTTAAAGTGAAGCTAAACTTGAGAGGTTTCAAGTTTGGCGCCAATGATGAAGAACCTTGAAGATTGCATATGGGCATGGTGGCGCCAAACTTGGCCCAGCCCAAGTTTGGTGCCACCCTTAGTGAATTTAGTGGTCACCATTCGTCCAATGAGCAGCACGATATGAATTTATTTATTTTGATTAAAACTTTTATTCTATTTACAAATAGGAAAAGATATTATTTAGTTTTAGAAAATATATTTTACATTAATTAGGATTAGATATAAAAGGGAAAAGATTCAGCCCTTCGGGCTCTCCTCTCTTTTACAGACCTCATTCCGCACTTTCACACTTTCTCGCTGCTAGGGTTTATTTTCTCCATGAGCAACTAAACCTCCACTGTTAAGGTTAGGAGCTCTGTTTATTCTATGAATTAATACTATTACTCTTTTATTTTAATTTATGTTTTGATTTCAATTTCAAGATTTTATTTTTGTTCTTCATCTTACAAATTTGGGTAGATCGAAAGAATAACCCTTATTCTATTTGAATTTTTGTGAACCTTGGAAAAGCAATTACTTGAACAACAGCTTGAAAATAATTTTTCCTAAATCACTAATTAGCTGGACTTAACAGGATACGTGACATATAATCCTCTTATATTTGTATAATTAGGATTTTTGTGGCTCATAAACTATAATTGGGCCTAAACCTCTAATTGAAATTAAGTGACCAAGGAATTGGCAGTTAACAAGATTAGAGGAGACTAAATTGCTAAGAAATTAGGGTTTAGTCATATTTAGTTTCCCATGAATTAAATCTTGCATGATTAAAATAGTTGGTAAAAAATAGAAATCCGAAAAATAAACAACTCTGAAAACTTATCAGTTTTCTCACACATTCTTCACATTAATTTACTGTTTGCTTTTAATTCTCTGAATTTACTGTTTAATGCAATTAAAACCACAAAACACTCTTTTCTGCTTATCTAACTAAGTAAATTACTCAATTATTGTTGCTTAGTCCATCAATCCTCGTGGGATTGACCCTCACTCACCTGATGTATTACTTGGTACGACCCGATGCACTTGTCAATTTGTGGACTTTAAATTCCACACGAATGACACACAAAGCAACCGTGTTAACTTATGTTAATGCTATTTCATTTATGTTATTTTGTGGCTAGTAATGCTATTCCATTTAAGTTAATATTTTACATAATACTAATTAATTTGTTAATTGCTATCTTTTTTTATTTTTTCAGATTTAAATCTTGACTTTTAAATTTTTAATGATGATGAAGATGTGAAAAGTGATAAAAAATAAAGATTGAATTTTTCTTTATATCTATATTGTAATTTTTTTATTTTAGTATTAAATTTGTAGTGACCAGACATTAGCTTTTTTTAATTTCAAGTTATTTGATATTGTATAGATTTTATGTTTATATTTTAATTTATGTATGAGTTTTAAGTTTTTATCTTAATTTATATATCAATATGTAAAAATTAAGATATTATTTAATTTTTATAAGGGCAGGATGGGTATCCACGAGGGGCAGGTTAAGGTACACTAGTTTACTACCCGCGGGTAGGGGTGAGGTGGGTAATAGAGAAGTGTAAGGAGGGTGGGACAGGGTCGAGTAGGGCAAAAACCCGCCCTATATGACCCACTGTCAATCCTACCTGCATAGCAGCATAGGATGATCATTATTTCATGCTACCACCACTTGAGGCAAATGGAAACTCTACTGGGAGCGGCGAGGCGGAGGAGGGGCTTCTAGCCGACAAGGCAGTTACGAGTGGACGTGGACCACGTGGGGCGGTGGGGGCCGGAAATAAAGCTAGATGCGTCCAACAAGAGAGAAGGGGATGGAGAGGTTGGAGGCGGCTGAGGCAGCGGCGGCACCAGCAATACCGAGGCAAAGGTGCGTGATGAGGATATAGTTGAAGGATTGCTGGAGAAGGGTGTCAGTAAGAGAGGCTTGCGTGAGAGGATAAGTGATGCCCTGTGCGCAAAAATAAATGCGAATTAGGTGGAGGAGGAATGAGTTTGTTACGAGGAATGGGAGGAAAAACAAGAGGTAGGTGAATGCCATGGTGGCAATGTCTAGGCACTGGTCGGTGGACGGAGCAAAGGATGGCGGAGATTTTGAGTCAGAAGAGGGAGATTGGTAGGAAAAAAAGGAGGAGGAAGATGATATGCAACGATGGAATAGTGTGAGGGAGACTAGCTTTTGGTAGAAAATGGTATTTTATTGGAGGCAAAATCGTTATGCAATTAATATTTCATATGAAAATAATGATTTTAAAATGATAGTGACGATTTTGATTTTAACATAAGATATTAATTAAAGGCGAAAGAAATACTTAACCATTAATTTTAATAACTGAGTTTAGTATACACATAATAATTTTATGTTCAAAATCTAGAATAATTTTATGTCCAAATTGGGGTGTGGTTTTGTTGTTTGGTGTTCGGAAAATCACTTGAGATATATTTTCGTGCCATCATAGCGAAAACAAATAAAAAATGAACATTTACAATTCAACATGTGAGAATGCTGATTATGAACTCAGGCGAGTGATGAGTTGAAAAATAAATAACTAACGTGGCTTCATTGTTGAAACATATATAATAATAAACGTATATTATTTATTTCAATAATTCTTCTCTCCCTCCGAAAGAATATCCTCCATTATTGCTTTCAACCGTATGCTTTGACAATAGTGGATATAAGATATAGCAAGTCATCAACACTTCACCATCATGACAATGACAGGTAACAAAGACTTTTATTTAATTTTTTTTTTCAATCAAAGATCCCATATTACCATGGCCAGAGTGACATTATATTGATTCAACCCTATCTTAGTGTTTCTTTTTTTTTTTTTAAATCTTTTTACTCTTTTCTGTCCATCGATGTCCACTTCTACGTAGGGGTGGACATGGTTTGGATTTTTAAAAATCTAAACTGGATTCACTTCAGAATTAGTTTTATGGTTCAAGAAACTAAACCAGAATTAAATTGAAGAACGAAATTGATTCTAAATCAATTTAAAAAAATAAAAATCAATTCTACATTGATTTTAAAATTTAAATCTGGTTTTATTTATAAACTAGTTTTAAATTCGGTTTTACTTATAAATCGGTTTTAAATTTGGTTTTTTTAAAATTCAAATTTAAAATCCATTTTTTTTTATATAAAATCCAGTTTTAAAACCAGATTTTTTAACCAAAAATTCAGTTTTAAAACCAGTTTTTGAAAATCCAGTTTTAAAATCAGTTTCTTCAACCAAAAATCCAATTTTAAAACTAGTTTTTAAAAATTCAATTTTTAAACCAGATATTTTAACAAAAAATCTACTTTTAAAACCAGTTTTTAGAAATTTAATTTTTAAACCATAATTTTTTTAAAAGTAAAATTAATACTAAAGTCATTTTAAAGTGTATAGGTTCATTACAATTAGAATTTGGTTCTTTTTAAATCTAATGACAATAGCTAATCTATATAACATTTAATCATTCTCATGACATCAAAAGAATATCACCAAAAAATCTCTCTAACAAAATATCAAAAGATGCCAAGTTGCCAACAAAATCATCAAACAACCACAACCTTTGAGGAAAATATATCTGCAAATAACAAAATATACCTTTGTCATTTTAAAATAAATCTTTGAATGAAAGTATTAAACCAAATGAGAATATTAAGCATACCTAGTCATCATCAAGATTATCAATTGATGTCGCCATAGAACAAACACCATCATTAGAGGAAAATATATCTGCCAAGGAAATCAAATTAATTATCAAGTCTATATTCAACAACTTTTAATTGGTAACTAATACATAAATTCTAAAATAGAAAGATAACAAAAACAAAAATAAAATAAAATGAGAAGAAATATGAAACAAATTTTATACCTTGATCAACTTGTTGAAGAACTTCACCATCATCATCTAAAGCAGAGAAAAGATCTTCCTTAAGCCAATCTCCTGTGCAGACTGAGACTTCTACCATTCTAGGTGTTAAGGAACTACGGTATGGATCAAGGACTCTTCCTCCAATACTAAATGCAGACTCCGAAACTACCGTAGAAACAGGTATAGCCAATACCTCACGAGCCATATTTCCAAGAATTGGAAATCGGGTTGAGGTGACCATCCACCAGTTTAGTATATCGAACTTATGGGAGTATGGCTCGCATTCTTCTTGTAAATATCTATCAAGTTTAGATCTTGTATTTGTTCTGCGACCGGTTGCTTGCAGAAAAAAGCCCATGCCATGAAGATCGGTATTAATGTTGTTGGCTTGAACATCTTGCGTATCAGCTTCACTTGCTTCCTCAGAACTTTGGTATTGCTGATAAAGTAACTTTATGCACTTGGACAACTTTGACTTCAATTCACCTCCTTTTTCTTCTCCAAAGAAGTAATCCAAAAAATAATTGACATACTCAATCTTTTGCATTGGATTAAGTACGATAGCAATCAATAACAACATATTTACTGAATCAGGATTGTCCCCAATACTTTTCATACTTAACCCTCATCCTTTTTGCCATTGACATAGTATTAAAATCAACAGAATCACAAGAATGACGAATAAATCATCTAATTGCAAATTCATCATTCATCCCTGCAACTTCAACTACTAGTCTATCTAATTCTAATTCCTATAAGAGATTAGGAGATTGGTTGTTGGTTATATATATATATATATATATATATATAACCAAGTAGCACAATACATATAGAACACTTATGTATTGGCTTAAATCAGCAAGTAGATTTTTTATGAAATCAAGTTTTAGGGGGGTTCAATTTGAAAATTCATACACCGTATATAAACAACTAGCGCTACATATATACTGTATATATTATGGTACATGCATGAACCAAAAAAATAATAAATGAGCATGGCAATCAGTTCATTAAGAATTCAACAAAATAGAACAAATCAGTATACTCATGAAGGAACAAAACAGAACAAATCAATAAAATAGAAAAAACCCAAATAAAACTCAGAACTCAGAACCAAGAGCAAGGAGGAGGCTTACCTCAATTGATGAGCATGAGCTCCGGTGAGCCACCAACGAAAGAAGAAGAGAACCGAAAAAGAGAGAAGACAGAGTTGCGAATGGGAGGTTGAGGCAGAGAGATAGAGTCTCGAATCAAAGTGAAGACTGAAGACTCGAAGAGGTAGAGGCCGACGAACCACCGGCGAACTCCGACGAGAGGAAGAGAGGAAGAAATGTTGAGGGTGGCGAAGAGTGGATTTGGTTTTGTTGAATGGATTTGTCGAAGAGAGGAAGAAATTAGGGTTTTTTTGGATCTGGATCTTAATTTGGATCTGGATCTGGATCCGGATTTAAAACCATTTAAATGGATTGGATCAAAAACCAAATTATAAAATAAATGTAATTTGGTTTGGATTTTTTTTTTTTGTTTAAAACTGATCTTTTTTAAATGGTTTGGTTTGGATTGGGTTTAAAATCCAAAATTTGGATTTTTTTGCCCACCCCTACTTCTACGTATAGTATACAAGGTTCCAAGAACCGGACCGATCAATAAACCGGTGAGGTGACTGGTTCACTGATTCAATGGTTCGACCGGAGTTCGACCGGTTTAATTAAATATTAAATAAAATTATTAAAAATTTAATATATAATTTTAAATATTTAAATTTCAATAAAATTTAACCTTATAAAATTTAAAATTTAAAATTTTAGTTTATAACCTAATAATAAAAAATAACAAACAAATCAGTAATACTAATAACCACTAACTATTGAATTTGCAAACATAATCATAATTTAAATTTGGAACAAACAAACAGAATTACAAAAATATATGAAATCAAATTACAGTAACAAATTAAAAATAGAACAAAAACATAATTTAAAACTTACAAAAATAGAATCACAAGAACATGATTAATTCATTTAATTAACAAAATAAAAAAGCTAAAAAGCAGAAGACAAGGCATCATCAACAGCAGCGAAGGCTTTTTCATCATCATCATCACAATGGTTAAGGTTGAAGGATCCAAGAATTGTTAGGGTATCAAGTGCATTTGGAGGGAAAAAAATAAAAAATAAATAAAAAACAGAAGACAGCAGCACTCAACAGAAATCAAATGCAGAAGACAGCAATGAAAAAACAACAATTAACCCAGACAAACAAACAACAATCAACATAATCAAATCCAAAAAACAGCAATTAACTCCCAAAAATGAAAACTGAAGCAGGGTAGGGATCTGCTTACAAACTCAGAAATTCAGACTCAAACTAAGCAGAAATTAGCAAACTCAGAATCGAAATCAGAAACCAAATAAGAGTACAAAAGCAAGCAAAAGTAAATTGAAGATTGGCGGCGAAGGAGGAATCCAGGTGACGGCGATGAAAGAGGGGAAGTGAGCTCGGGCACAGAGGGATTGAAGACAGGCTTGACGTGCGAGAGAGAGGGATCGACGATGAGGATGGACTACGGAGACACGATTTCAAGGTTGCCAATGACGACGAAGACAGAGGCGGTGACATCAATAGCGAGCATACCTGGCGACGCGAGGTGAAGCGATCCAGGAGAAGAGAATCGCGACGGCGGGGCTCGACGCTGGCTGAGGAGAAGAGAAGAGTTCGTCGGTGACGGCAGCGCTGGTCATTGGCTGCTGTTGCTGGCGGTCTAGGAAAAAGAGAGTGGCTAGGGTTTCGTGTGGAGATCAGAGACAGAGAGAGGGGCTGAGTGGTGAGTGATGACTGAGTTAGTGGGTTGTGGGTGTGTGCGAGAGAGAAGGGAGGGGGTTATATATATTTTTTATTTTTTTTAACTAAAAACTGGTAAAAACCCGTCCGATTCAAGCGATTCACCGGTTAACCGTCGATTTGACCAATTTTTTCACCGATTTTTTGACAAACGATTTTTTACTTCAACCGAATCGGCTAAGAGACCAGTTCCCGATTAACCCGGTTAAATTGGCCGGTCCAGTTCAGTTTTTAGAACCATGATAGTATATAGGTCTGTCTTAGTTTAATTACCCCCTCCCTGCAATCTTATACGAAGAGGAAGTATATATATAAATTTTACAGTGGTGTTAGGTAGTTAGTTAAGAAAATTCAGCCATAAACATGTAACAATAGTTTAATTTCAAAGCTAAGTGTTTTGTCTGAGAAGGTAGTCACTATATCAACTACTGAATATTTGTATATAAATATAGATTATATTATTTAATTCATTTTTATGTTTATTTGTATTGTTTATATTATGATATTATTTTTTTTAAGTTTATGTTGATAGAATAAAACAATATAAATGATTATATATCTAATGTGTTCTCTCAAATAAGAGTTTCTTTTTGAGTTTATTTGATTTCTTTATAAAGACCTTTTTTTATGATTTATTTTATGTTTTTTTTTTTTTAGAGTTTCCCAAAAATTGAACTTTAAAATTTTTAGACATAGAGTTTTAATATCATGCTATGATACTGCTTCTCTCAAAAACTTAAATTGATAAAAAGAAATAACATAAATATTTATATCTTTAACAATTAAAAATACATGTATACCCTAAATCCAATAATCTATCATTAGCTCTAGCTAGTGTAAGTGAGAAATTGTTAAAAATAACTAATGCCCAACAAAATACTATTATAAATTATTATTATTTTTATTTTATTTAATAAAAAATATGCTTTCAAAATTTATAAGAACAATAATAACTTTAATTAAAGTTAAAAATAAATAATTACAATAAAAATTATAATATGAGAGACATGTTTTTGAGTAGTGTTTTTAATTCTAATTGTTCTTAATTATAGAGTCAATAAAATTAGGACATTAGTGATTTAGTATATATATAGTTTTCATTAAAGGAAGATTAATATATATATATATATATATATATATATATATATATATATATAAATAAGATATTTTCATGATAAATATAATATTAGAATTTTTCTTTGACATGCGACTATTATGGTAATTAATAAGTATTTATTATATTTTGATTTTGGACACATAATGTTCTAAAGTGCTAGTTAAAAGAATATTGGATAAGATTTAAATATTAGTAGAATTAATAATTAGTTAATAAAAAATCCATTAGCTATGATAAATTGGTAATGAGTTCGAGTTCTATGATTATAATGAAGGAATTAAACAAAATTTTGGTCAAAGAGTTTGAATGAATAACAAGATGAGTTTCTTAGGTCATTTATAATTCATTATAGTAATAATAACAAGTTAGAGTTTAACAATCAAATCGTACTCTAAAGGTTAACTAAGAGTTAGAAAGATGTAAGAAATTATATTTTTGTTCTTTTCGAATTCTTAGTAAAAATACAATTATTTCAAATTGTCAGATTATCAAAAAGTGTTGCTAGATGTCAACCTTAATTAATAAATTTAGTATGACTAATTCACTTTTTGCTTGATATTGAACATGTCGGATCATACACTAACAATGCAAGTGTTCTATTCTTTACTAAAAATTATTTAATTATTGTTTTGATTCGATCAAATAATTAATTATTTAATTAAAATAGGATATTATTATATTCTTCACTTGCACAAAAGATATAACAATAATATGATAATTAAAATATTAGATAACGAATAAGAATAATTATTTATTCTATGATAAATTTTAAATATAGATAAAATTTTAAATGAATTTGTCTTAAATTGAATTGGATTTTATTTATAAGATTTTAATTTAAAATAAAATGAAATTTAAATTTAAAATAAGATTTAAATGTAAAACCAATAACAGATCTCACACTTGTAAATATATATCAATAATAAAAACAAAAAACAAAAAAACACAATTTTATTTTTTTATTTTTACGTATATCTTATATTATTAACTAATTTAATCACTTATTTTTAATATAAAGCTATCATGGATAATTTTACTTATTTCTTAATCTCAAACACATATACACACTTTTCTCTTCTGTAAACGACTGTTATTTCAAAATGCAATCAAAACGAACTCTCTATTTTACTCCTCCACTTAATTTAAATTATATTCAAATCTTTTATATTTTCATTCGTTTAAAACATAACTAAATCCAAACTAAGAAATAGGTTCAAAGAAAATAACGCTAGAATTGTGGCAGTGGTTTGAGGACTCTTTGAAGTTAGATCTACTTCCTGGTTGTTAACTTGTTATTTTTTTTTTTTTCATTTTTTCAACTTTCAAATGTGCAAGTGGGTTTGTTTGGGAATTTTGCTATTGTGTCCAAAGTTTGAAAGTATGCTTGGGATGTGTCTATTCTTCTTGTTAGTTTGTAATTTGGAAAATATGATAGGAAAACAAAAAATCATTAGAGGAGCTTTCTAATCAGTCGCATATTCGCAAATTTTTTTCATAGACAAATTTATTAGAGAAAAATTACTTTTGTAATTGTTAATTTGTTTTAGCAAAGATAGTTACTTTATTGATTTGTAAAAAAATAAATAGTTGATGTACAGTTGGACAACAACAATAGAAATGGTTTCACCAAAACATACATAGTCATCATCCATGACCAATTAAAGTAGAAACTAAGAAAAGAAAAACTGAGAGAGAATAAAGCTAATCTCAATAACAGGACATAGTCTTTCTTTAGCGATAAAACTCCTCCGAGACCTTTTCTGCACTGGCAATGATTTTAAGGCTTAGTTTGCTAAAATTTTTTGAAGAGATGTTTGTACTTTTTAAAAGTTCAAGTTCTTTATTTTTTGTTTGGTAAATAAAAAAGATCATGTGCTTGTACTTGCAGCTTTTAAAAGATCGGGGTACTTTTGTAAGCACTTAAGATAGAGCTTTTCGAAGTTGACTTGTACTTTTCAAAATTTAAAAGTCTAATATAACCCCATATGTTAACTAATTTTCAAATTTAATGCTTACATTTATGTCTATTATAATATTTTTAAATTTTAAAAGCAATTTTACCAAACGCAATTATTGTTGCTTGTGTTTATTAAAAGCTATTTTTAATTTAATTTACAAAACATAAATGTTACAACTTTTAAAAAAGCCATCTTTTAAAAGTTAGCTTTTATAAGCTACTTTTGAAAAGTAAAAGCTTTACCAAACTAAGTTTAAGCCGATTAGTAGGCTTATGCTTAAATATCAGTGCATTTCGAGCTGACCATATTTTTCAAACAATTTTGCAATAAGGCTCCCGCGATGCTTATTGTGGGTGCCACCTCCATGCTTGCACGCTATCTCCTTTCACCATTTTCGAAGAACAGAATTTACTCCAGGTATGTCCAGAATATCAATTTTTTTCCATATTTGAACTGACTGAGGATCAACATTAGGGATTTGAGCTTGGAGTTTCAATTTGATTAGGAGACCTACATGCATCATCTTCCAAATAAACACTTTTACCTTCACTGGACATGCATGAAGCGAACAAATTAATCTCCACACTTCCTTTTGCTTAAACACTTCTGGTTAGAACTCATATGGAGAATAAAAAAAATGAAAAGCAACTCTGTAACCAAAGTTTATCGTGTATGTTCTTTTCTTTTCTTTTTTCCAAATGATCTTATCTTGATTCTGCGTTCATTGAGTCTGCATTATTCTCTGAGTTGTGTCCGTGGAAAAGGCATCATTGATTAATTGAGAATTCCAGTCACCATTAGATAGTAAGTAGGAATTGGTTGACACAGTGAAGATTGTTAACCTCATTAAGCATCTTTTGTCTATAAATCATCTCTTTATTAGCACCCCATAACTCTCCAAAAATAGGCAACATATTTCCAACTGCCACTTGACCCCTTTTTAAGTACTTTTCATCCTTCTAATATACTTCTCCAGTCCCATGAAGGGTTATTACCAAGCTGTGCCTTCATGAAATTGGAGCAAGGAAAGTATTTTCTATTCATCACCTTTATATAGCAGTGAATTAGTTTTGGAGATTAGTCGCCAGCCTTGTTTTCCTAACATAGCCAAATTGAATGATTTCAGGACTTTAAAACTAAGTCCTCCCTAGTCTTTGTCTCTGCATAATGTGTCCCATTCAATCCATTGCATCATCCTTTCATTGCCCTTTTGTCCCCACCAAAATAACATCATCTTTTTTCAATCAATGTCTTTGAAAGTTTAAAACAACTTAGTGTATAGATTGGAACTACTGTGCCAGCCACTTTGATAAGTACTTCTCGACCACTTGCTAAAAGTAAGGATATTGTTCACAAGTTTAGCTTCTTGGTAGTCTTGTCTTTGATATATCTGAACATTTCTTGCTTTGATCTAGTGAAAATTGCAGGGAAGCCCAGATATTTATCATGAGAACCAATGTGTGGAACCTGGAGTAGCTAGGCAAGTTCAACTCTGAGGTGCTGAAGAGTGTTCTAAGTGAAGAAGACTGAAGATTTAGTCTAGTTAACCACTTGACTACTTACTTGACTAAATTCTTGTAGAATTTGAAGTAGGTTTTGGTATGTTTGTGTGTTTGCTTTGTTAAATAAGATAAGTCATCTGCAAAGAATAAATGACTGATCGTATGACATCTTCTATTTAATAGTAAACCACTAAACTACTGCCTCTGTCCTCCTCTGTGGAAAAGATGGGATAATCCCTCTATGCTAGGTAAGGAATAGATAGGAGAAAGGAGATCCCCTTGTCGGAGTCCCCTTGATGGTTTAAAAAAATCATGTGAATGACCTTCCATGGTAATAAAGTAGGACACCGTAGTTACACACTCTTTTAGCCAATCTATCCATTTATCCCAAAAACCCAATCTCTTCAAAACTTTCCATACAAAACTTAATTCCATCTGGTCATAGCCTTTACTTGTAATGACCCAATTTCTGGTACGTCATGAACATACTAGAAACTGAGCACTACCAACTTGTCTTCCTAATTATTATCTATTATTTACTATATGAGCCTGATTCGTTCTTAAAAGCATAGTTATTTTGCGAGGTACTTTTTTTTTGAAAATGTTTGGATTAATAAACAAAATCATTCATAATCAATTCACAAATGATAAAAGATAAAACAGTTATAAACAACCACACATAAATACATCACAAGCAGTTGACAATATTTAGTGATTCAACCTTTATTAGAGTATAGACTTTTAGTTAGAACACCTCTAGATATAGCTAGATAATAACTATATACATATATATACATATAACATCCCAGGCCCTGACCTGTTCAAGAAGTCCCTAAGCTGATGCCCAAGCTAGGCTAGCCTAGACTCTATACTCACCTAGTCCCTCTAAACTACTAAAGCGAGGGAAAGTACGTTCTAAGTCTTCAAAACTCAAGTCAGGTGGAATGCATCAAAAGGTGGAACATTATCATCTACTACTCCTCTACACGATCAGACATTGCCATATGACGTCTCTCTGGTACCTCATCAAGTACACATATAACAGGAGTCTCGTACACAGGATTTAGGTTAAAGTTCGCATATAAACGGGCTGCAAATGTTGGCTGGTCTCACAGTATATACATATAAATAGATAACAGAGTTCACTCTAGACGCAGAAGACTACCTAGAGTAGAATCCTCTTTACAGAACGATCATCAACGAACTACGAAAGGGTACTCTTGCTTCTATCTGAAGGGGGAGGGGAGAGAGAAGGGGTAAGAACTGGGAAGTTCTTAATAAGGCCAGGGTTATTAGTTACGTTCATTAAGTCAGTGTTGTTTAGCAGACAAATAGCAGAATACAGAGAAGTAGTAAACAAAAAAAACAGATAAATAGAGAAAATAGAGAAAACAGAAAGGAAAACACACGCAAAAGAATACAAAAAAATAAAACACAGACACAGAGAATAAAAAACAAACAAAGCATACATTTATTCAATAATCATAATAGAGGAAATGCACAACTAAGTATTATGCTTGTCTAGCCCTAGTGTATGTAATGAGCTCATTTATCGGTTACATAACCACTCCCGACATTACCCGGAGTCCTCTAACCAGGTAAGGCTTCCCTGGTGGCAATACCCATCGCAAGAATCCTTTGACTTGCGGGGCCAACTACTGCAAGAGTCCTTTGACTTGCAGTGCAGCACTAGCAACCCACTACAATAGTCCTTTGACTTGCAGGGCAGAGCTAGTTAATTTATGTTTGCCCAATACACTCACTGTAAGAGTCCTTTGACTTACAGGAGCACACAAACACACTCACTATAAGAGTCCTTCGACTTACAGGAGCATATGCTAGTTATGTGTTTTCTCGATACCTCTGTAAGAGTCCTCTGACTTACAGAATAGCATTATAGGTAAGCATCACAGGGAAGCGCTCTCGGTAGTCACACCACCATCTATCTGACTTCCTCAATGTAGTAGATGAACACACAAATATCTCTAGAGTTACCTTAATGCAACAAACGACCTTTCAACAGGCCCTCTGCTTGTTCTCTATTCTCTTTATCATATTACTCTTTTTTCCTTTGTCTTTTTACTTTACTCTGATTACTCTTATCTTTGTATCTCTTTACTCTGCTCTGGTTACTCTTTTCTTTTTATCTCTTTACTCTACTCTGATTATTCTATTCTCTGTATCTCTTTACTCTGCTCTGGTTACTTTTTTCTCTTTATCTCTTTACTGTACTCTGGTTACTCTGTTCTCTGTGTCTCTTTACTCTGCTTTAGTTACGCTTTTCTTTGTTTAACGTATATATTTAAAGCTTATGTAAATTTCAGTATGAATAGTTAGTTTGTCCCAAGTATAGGTTCATTAACTCTATACTGAAATAATTTAACTTTTCATATAATATCTGACCCTAGGCGCAACTCAAGAACTAACTATGTTGCCCTAGTTCGTTCACTAGTATCTGTTAGTTTCTATCATTAAAACTTTACAGACTTTTTCTTTGATTTTCATTTTTTCTTTAATTTTTTATCTTTCCTTTGTCTTTACCTCATTAATATGTTATTGGAAGATGTTCAGGTGTTCTGTTGTACTTGATCAGAACATTTGATTCCACTATTTTAAGCCTTTCAGATATACTTTAAAAAATGTAAATGGCTTAGATTGATTGAAAATCTTTTATGTGGACAGCACCTGCAAGAATCCACGATGAGCATGCAACCGGTTCATACTTTGGTCAGTTTATAATGGTTCATCATTCCGTTGCTTGCCCAAGCAGGTTGGAGAAGTAGGTCTGTTTTGTGTATCAAAGATGTTTTACTGGCTTGTATAGTTGTATGTAAGCCTAGTTGATATAGTGTTGGGCCTTTTAGTTATATTTTTGTTGCTTTCACTTGAAATTGACTCCAAAATTTGTGTGATGCCATGAAATAAAAAATTTTGTTATGAAAATATTAGCTACACACAGTGATGGACCCAGAAATATTTAGTAGTGGGGGCAAAAATATAATAAAATGTAGGTATAGATATTTTTTTTGGCTTTCCATGATACCCAACAAGTTAAGGACTAATCCGTCGTAAATTTAATTTCCTTTTAAGAGTCTGCAATTGGCCAGCAATGAGCTGCTATACATATGAGACGAAATTTAAACCCCCAATACTTATTTAAACAGACGATTAAACTGATCACTTGACCAATTTTTTTAGATATATTTAAAATTTTAAATTAGAACTATCTATACAAATTGATAAGAACGAGAAATATACACACACTCACTTATTATAGTATTTAAAATAATAAAAATATAATTTCACATAGTATAATATTCAAAATAATAAAAAAATAATTTATAATGACTTTCTTTTTATTTTTAACATGACTAAATATTATTTTTTTATATATGTTCTTAAACAATTATTTTACTTTTTATTATCTCATATTTCAATGTCAAATCTACTTATTATAGTTTTTATGATATAAATAAATTTTTTAACCAAAATAATTACAATATATTAATATATAGATAATATATTTTTTTATCTTAAATAATTTTTAAAAAATCACTACAAATTTAAGTTGTATTTAATTAGAAAACTAAATTTTAATTTAATTATCAATTAATTAATTAATATAATGTAGTTGATTATCACTATTTTTTGTGTTTATTTATTTATTTTTTTATATCAAATCAAATTTAATAATATAATTATTGTTATGTGTTAAGTTTTAAAAAAAATATTTTTTTAATATAAAACACAAAAAAATTATTTATATTTTATTTTGGAACAAATATAATATAACAAGTGATATATATAGTATTAGTTTTTTTTGAAAAATTTTGTCGGCCAAATGTCACCTCTTCATTAATTGTGGGTCTGTTCCTAGTTACACAAATAAGTGATGAAATAGCTCAACATTTTGATTTTCATGTAAATTTGGAAACAATTATTTTACATCTTAATATTATTAGAGGGAAGTAATTGAATATATTAAAAAATTAATATTGATAAAGTTAAATAAATTTTTAATAAAGACAAAATTAAGTATAATTAGGGTACATATTTATGCTATGTACAAAAAAATCTATCCAATTCAAATTTTTAAAATTTTTTAATTTTATTATTTATTAATTTATTTAATTTGTATTAATTTATTTTATTATAAAAATATTCTTGAATAATTATCGGGGATAAATTTGAAAGAAGATAAAATAGAAAAGTATAGTTAAAAGAAAGTGGTGTTATTACCTATTAATTTTGAGAGTGGTATTATCATTTCTCATATATATGTATATGATGTTTTTAAGAATTGAAAATTTTTAACCGTTTAATCAAAATAAAATAATAAATTAATTGTTCGGAATAAGTTTAAAAATTTAGACATTTTAATTTAAAAGGTTAAAGGTGAGATTTGAATTTAGTAAATTTTTTTAAATAGGAAAATGTAATTTTCTGCGAAAAATTACATAAAAACACGGAATCGGTAAAAATAGCTGGTAGTATCGACTTAAGTCTGTTCGGTATTGCGAGTGAGAAAATAAAACTGTAAAAATTCTTAGAAAAATATTTAGAATTGAAAATTTGGCGCTAATTCTAAAAGTTTTGGCCTAAAATCAGACCAAACGGATAAAAAATACTAAGCGGTTAGATCAGGTCCAAGTTGGACCCAAGCGTACATTATATATATTGACCTTATTCATGAGCCATTCAGTTTATTCACCACCTAAAACACAAACAACAAGCCAACTAGTTATGGCTCAAATAGCATAGTCTCTCCAGACTCACCTAAGAAGTTGCGAAAAAAATAAAACAACAACAACATAGATGGTGAAATAAAAGAGAAGAGAGGGTTACTATTCACCATCCTTTTCTTTGGTTCATAACTTGAGTTACGGTGCTCCGATTCGCGTACTGTTTGTAACCATGTGCTCATTTCCAACCAAACAATAAGGTAAGAAACTCACTTTCTTACCCAGTTATCTGCCCTAACAATTTTGGTAATTTTGGGTATAGTTATTGAGTAAATTCTTTGATTTTGATTGTTTACGGGTGATCTAGCATTTGGTTATCGTTAGATTTTGCTCCTAATACCGTCGAATAAGGTAAGTCACTTCAAAACCCTTGTGAATTAGTGATTTTGTGAACCCTATGATTAATTTATGGTACACTGAATGTGTATAACTTGAATTTGGTGAATATTGGAGTTGGTTTTGGCAATTGGATTGATTTTGGTGGCTGAAGCTTTGTGGGAGCTTATTTCAAATCATTTTTTGGTATTTTGTGCGTCTTGAAATTCGGCCAATGCATGATTTCGATTTTCTTTAGTTAATATGTAATGATTTATGCTTAAGTTCGTAAATAAAAAATGGTGAAGTATTACAACCTCTAAAAATAATTTTACATACATAGGTATATATGAAAAGAAATTTAATTAGGAGTTTTGAAGAAAAGTTAAACAAAACAATAAGAACTCGCGTCGCACACGAATTGTAAGAAAGTGAAACACACATAAAAAAAAAGCAAACACAGCTTTAGTTGTGTGAAGACTAAACTGGTAGTTAATTCCGTTTTAAACAAATGACCAAATATATATACACAAAACGACAATATTAAAAAATTTAAAAATGTCATTTGTAATAATTTAAATTTAATTATGTAAAAAAATAAAATTTATTAGTATGTGATGGTAAAAAAATTATTGAAATTCTTGATGGATATGAATCATGTTTAGTGACAATTGTGTTAGCAAATCATTTTTAGTGAGTTTTACGTACAGTTTTAAAAATTCACTATCCTGCCATTATTTATGTGTTAAAGAATATTATTGAATTTATAAGTAAATAGTAATAAGATATCGTGTGATTTGTGCTTTTGTAAAATAATTACCCTACCACAATTTATGTATTAAAACATAGTATAATATTCTTAATAAATCATGGTAGAATAATAAGATTTATGAATAATAATATTATAATCTATATATAAATTATAAAAGAGAACGTATATATAATTATTTTTTATTTATGATAATTTGATAATTATAATATTTTTAATATTAAAACAGTCAAACGTATTTTCTTTGGATACATAGGACAACAGAATAAGAAAAATCTAATATTATTAGATACTAAATTTAAATCTTTATATTACGAACTAAATTTTTTTTCGCGTAAAAACTAAAATTAAAAATATATTGATTGAAATCAATTCAAAATTCATGGATTAGACTCAGTGAAACCATTAAAAAAATAAATATTCTTTCTTTGTCATTAAATCTATTAGATGTATATTTTTCGTCCGAATTTTTGTTTTTAAAAATTTAGATGTCGAATAAGTATTTTAAAAGATTTGAATGAAAATATTGTCAGAGTTGTATTTTTAAGCTTTTCAAAGGACAAATTAAAAGTAAAAGAATTGATTTTGAAAAAAAAAATTAGCAAGAAGAGCTAAAAATTTTTAATTGTAATGTTAATATTTGAAAAATAAATTTCATTTTGATATATATTATTTGCTTATTTTATATAATATTATTTTTACCAAGGTAGCTGGGGAATATGTTTATAATTTTTTACTAAAAAGCTGAATGATTTGTTAATAAATATAAAACTAAATATGCTAGGATATATTACTAATGTTGTGTATTTTAAGAATAGCATAAAGATTTAATTCTCAGTAGAACAAATAGTGGCTCACGCCTAGAGGTGGAAAAAGGCCAGGCGGCCTATTAGGGACCTGTAGCCTGGTCTAACTTGGCCTGGTCTGTAATAATATAGACACAGGCTCAGGCTTTTATAAAAGTTTTATTATGTTAATAGGCCAGGTCCAGGTTCATTAATTAGTCTTATTGGCCTATCAGGCTTGTATGGCCTGTTAATACATAATTACATATATAAATAATTTTTTTGTTATTAACAAAATTATGAGATATTTTAAATTTTTTATAAATACTAAATATGACATATTAAATATAAATATGTTTATTAAAAAATAAATTTTTTTAAATAATATTTTTATTTTTGTAAAAAAATATTATCAGGTTTTTTAACAGGCTTCAGGCCAGGTCAGGCTGAATAACAGGCCAGGTTTAGTACTTTAAAAAAACATATAACAAGCTACAGGCCAAGCTCAGGCCAATTGATTACATGACAGGCCAAGCCTGTTAAGAGCAAAGCCTGGCCTGACCTAGCCTGTTTCCACCCCTGCTCATGCCCCATTGCTAGCCAAACCAGGAATTTAGAAACTCAACCATTTGACAAATGGGTCATTTTAGTTTTGCTTCGAGGGATGAAATTGTCTTTAAATTCTTCACTACAAGACAAATACATAATGAAAATCGGATAGTACAAAAAAACATGATGTTCCATGCTAGTACAACAGAATATGTGATAATTTTCCTATGTTATTACCACTCTTTAGTTGTTTTATGAAGATAATTATGAGATTCTACGCTTAAAGTTGTCTTTCTAAAACTTTTACAGAAAATTTCCTTTTTGTATTATTTTATTATTTTTAATAAAATATTATTTTTAAGTAAATAATATTATTTAATATTTTATTATTATTTATTATTTTATTATTAAATTTTCAAAATTTACCCTTTCTTACCTTAAAAGTTATATAAATTCACTTTTTACCGTCCGTAACTTTTAATATTTTTACTTTAACCACCCTAACTTTTAGAAATTACAAAATAACCTCCCAAACACCAAAATATTTACTTTCTTTTCCTTTTTAAGATCTAAAGCCTGTTCTTCATTGTTCCTCACCACACTCAAAGTGTTCTTCATAAATTTTTCATTAATTCGGTATTGTTTAGCAGACAAATATCAGAATATCAAGAAGTAATAAACAGAAAAAAATAGATAAATAGATAAAATAGAGAAAACAGAAAGGAAAACACACACAAAAGAATACAAAAAAAATAAAACGCAGACACAGAGAATAGAAATTAAACAAAGCATACATTCATTCAACAATCATAACAGAGAAAATGCACAACCAAGTATGATGCATGTCTAGCCCTATTGCAGGTAATGAGCTCATTTGTCGGTTACATACCCGCTCCCGACGTTACCTGAAGTCCTCTAACCAAGTAAGGCTTCCCTGTTGGCAATACCCATCGTAAAAGTCCTTTGACTTGCAGGGCCAACCACTGTAAGAGTCCTTTGACTTACAGGGCGGAGCTAGTTAATTTATGTATGCCCAATACACTAATTGTAAGAGTGCTTTGACTTACAAAAGCACAAAGACTCACTCACTATAAGAGTCCTTCGACTTACAAGAGCATATGCTAGTTATGTGTTTTCTCAATAGCTTTCTAAGAGTCATCTGACTTACAGAATAACATCATAGCTAAGTATTCCAGGGAAGCACTCTCGGTGGTCGCACCACCATTTATCTGACTGCCTCAATGTAGCAGATGAACACACAAATATCTCTGGAGTTGCCTTAATGCAACAAATGACCCTTCAACAGGCCCTCTGATTATTCTCTATTCTCTTTATCATATTACTCATTTCTCTGTCTTTTTACTTTGCTCTGGTTACTCTTGTCTCTGTATCTCTTTACTCTGCTCTGGTTACTCTTTTTTCTTTATGTCTTTACTCTACTCTGGTTACTCTATTCTCAGCATCTCTTTACTCTACTCGGGTTATTCTTTTGTCTTTATCTCTTTACTCTACTCTGGTTACTCTGTTCTCTGTATCTCTTTACTCTGTTCTGGTTACTCTTTTCTCTGTTTAACGTATGTATTTAAAGCTTATGTAAATTTTGGTAGGAATAGTTAGCCTGTCCCAAGTATAGGTTCATTAAGTCTATACTAAAATAGTTTAGCTTTTCATATGATACCTAACCCTAGGCACAACTCAAGAACTAACTATGTTGCTCTAGTTCGTTCACTAGTCTCTGTTAGTTTCTGTCATTCAAACTTTATAGACTTTTCCTTCGATTTTCATTTCTTCTTTCACTTTTATCTTTTCTTTGTCTTTACCTCACTAATATGTTATTACAACTCCCTAAGTGTTTTATGAAGGTAATTATGAGATTATGTGCTTAAAGTTGTCATCTAAACCTTTTACGAAAAATTGCCTTTTCTGCATTATTTTATTATTTTTAATTAAATAATATTATTTAATATTTTACTATTATTTATTATTTTATTATTAAATTTTCGAAATTTACCCTTTCTTACCTTAAAAGTTATATAAATTCACTTTTTACCACCTGTAACTTTTAATATTTTTACTTTAACCACCCTAACTTTTTGAAATTACAAAATAACCCCCAAACACCAAAATATTTACTTCATTGCCATTTTTAAGATCTATAGCCTGTTCTTCATTGTTCTTCACCACACTCAAAGTGTTCTTCGTAAGTTTTACAGATTCTTTCTTTGTTTTCACCCATTTTTCAATCTTTTTAGTAACCAATTTTTACCATAATTCATAATAAATTGGCAGCCACTAAAGTCCGATCTTTTAACTTGATTTCAACACAAAATCAACCCCAATTTAAAGGTTAGGGTTCAAAATTCCTGCAGCCATAAGAACATGCATTCATAGCTTGAATATTATCAAATTTCATCAAATTTTTACCAAAATTTCAAGAAGAATCACTCATATAAACAATCAATTTCAAGCATAACCAAACCATATTATAATCATACAACTCAAAAACAATTAATCAAGATTAATTTTACCAAACCCTATCTTGATTTGCTGCCTCAAATCCGGTTATGCTTTTAGGTGTTCTTTTTGCACTTTTTCCTACTAAAACACATCAAGAACAACTTTGAATCCATAAAACCTCAACTGACCAAACCTTAGTCAACATGTTAGGAAGGGATTTATCACCTTAAACATGCTGGGAATATAAGATTCTTGGCTCACTGGTGCACAAAATTGTGATCATCAATGGCCCCATTAACATGGTACGCACAATTGTAATCTCAACTCTTTATCACAACTTCGCACAACTAACCAGCAAGTGCACTGGGTCATCCAAGTAATAAACCTTACGCGAGTAAGGGTCGATCCCACAGAGATTGTTGGTATGAAGCAAGCTATGGTCATCTTGTAAATCTCAGTCAGGCGGATTCAAATGGTTATGGAGGATTAATGACTAAAAGATAAATAAAACATAAAATAAAGATAGAGATACTTATGTAATTCATTGGTGAGAATTTCAGATAAGCGTATGGAGATGCTCTGTCCTTTCCGTCTCTCTGCTTTCCTACTGTCTTCATCCAATCCTTCTTACTCCTTTCCATGGCAAGCTGTATGTTGGGCATCACCGTTGTCAGTGGCTACAGTCCCGTCCTCTCAGTGAAAATGTTCAACGCGCTCTGTCACAGCACGGCTAATCATCTGTCGGTTCTCAATCAAGTTGGAATAGAATCTAGTGATTCTTTTGCGTCTGTCACTAACGCCCAGCCTTCAGGAGTTTGAAGCTCGTCACAGTCATTCAATCCTTGAATCCTACTCAGAATACCACAGACAAGGTTTAGACCTTCCGGATTCTCTTGAATGCTGCCGTCAATTCTAGCTTATACCACGAAGATTCTGATTAAGGGATCCAAGAGATATCCACTCAATCTAAGGTAGAACAGAGGTGGTTGTCAGGCACACGTTCATAGGTGAGAATGATGATGAGTGTCACGGATCATCACATTCATCAAGTTGAGGAACAAGTGATATCTTAGAACAAGAATAAGCCGAATTAAATAGAAGAACAATAGTAATTGTATTGATACTCGAGGTACAGCAGAGCTCCACACCTTAATCTATGGTGTGTAGAAACTCCACCGTTGAAAATACATAAGAACAAGGTCTAGGCATGGCCGAGAGGCCAGCCCCCCAATAATCTAAGAACTAGACGTCCAAAGATGATCCTAAGATCTAAAGTGATCAAAAGATTAAAAATGATCCAAAGATATGAAATACAATAGCAAAAGGTCCTATTTGTAGAGAACTAGTACCCTAGGGTTTATAGAAAGGAGTAAATGACATAAAAATCCACTTCCGGGCCCACTTGGTGTGTGCTTGGGCTGAGCATTGAAGCTTTCATGCGTAGAGACTTTTCTTGGAGTTAAACGCCAACTTTTGTGCCAGTTTGGGCGTTTAACTCCCATTCTTGTGCCAGTTCCGGCGTTTTACGCCAGAATTCTTGAGCTGATTTGGAACGCCTGTTTAGACCATCAAATCTTGGGAAGAGTATGAACTATTATATATTGTTGGAAAGCCCAGGATGTCTACTTTCCAACGCCGTTGAGAGCGCGCCATTTGGAGTTCTGTAGCTCCAAAAAATCCATTTCGAGTGCAAGGAGATCAGAATCCAACAGCATCTGCAGTCCTTTTCAGCCTCTGAATCAGATTTTTGCTCAAATCCCTCAATTTCAGCCAGAAAATACCTGAAATCACAGAAAAACACACAAACTCATAGTAAAGTCCAGAAAAGTGAATTTTAACTAAAAACTAATAAAAATATAATAAAAACTAACTAAAACATACTAAAAACATACTAAAAACAATGCCAAAAAGCGTATAAAATTATCCGCTCATCACTCACAAGTCAGGTTAAGCAAGAGATCTAAGGAAGAACATCCAGAAAATACATGTTTAGCATGGTTTTCCTTGAAAACCGAATTGAAGAGGGAGGGAGACAGCCATATCACCTTATTTCCAGCCTTGATATATTATATGGTTATGTAGAGGAAGAAGAGATGATCATTTTTGTGTAGTCGGAGTTTTGATTTGAGTTTTAGTTCAGAAGAAATCAAGCTTTGAAGATTAAGAACCAATAACTTTTCTCTCTTTTTTCATTCTCTCTTATTTTCGGCCATTCAAGGTGAAAATGAGCAGCTTGGAGTGTCTTGCGGGGTGAGGAAAAAATGTTCTGGATGATGATTGGTTAGTTTGGGAGATGGTTGAAAAATATCTCAGGTGTATAATTACTAAAACTAGATGTATTAGAACATACACTTAACAACACTTCTAGAGATTGATATCTGAGCTACTAGTATAAATAACACTAGTAACATGATTAACATGAGAATAGAAGGTATATGATGAGGCATTAGTGTTGCTAAAGTCATCAGAGAGTGCTGGTGTTAACCTGCACTAGTAGACTCTGAACCCGGTCAAACCGATCTCCTATTTTTAACTAAACAGATCAAGTAATATTATAATATTATTCAAGCATCTCTAATTTGAATATAATAATAATATCATATTACTATTTCTCTTCTCTCATGAATCGAGTCCGGTTTGTCAAACTAAGACTAATTACGGAAACCAGAATAAAAAGCTCCTAACCGATACGGTTCAAAAACTAGGTTCTCCGCGGCTATGTCGTCAAACTTATCTCAAAAGAGATTCTTGCTTATTGATGACATAAGGATGATATAGATTGAGGTGCTTGATAATATGTTAGAGATGTTCCCTTCACTGATCTTTCAGAAAAACTCCATATCTTCAAAAAAGATCTTGTGTACCCGAAAATTAGGTTGTTACATTACTTATGTCTAGATTAAGTGCGAAGTCGTAGTCTCCAGTTTTCTTATTTTTCAAGTAGTGAATAAACTCGTGAGCTATAAGGACATTATCACTGATTAAATGACCCTTAATAAAAGCACTCTGGTTTCCACTAATGATTCTATCTATTACTCTTTGCATCCTATGGACCAGAATTTTTGAGATGATTTTGTAACAAACTGTGCTTAAACACATTGAATCTGCCCCTTGATTCTTAAGAATCAAACAAATCTGGGTATGATTTAGGGATCTTAGCATTTTCCCTTGAAAAGAAACTCCTAACAACTGCATTAACATCCTGTTTGATGATATCCCAATAGAACTGGAAGAACTTAGCTGCGAAACCATCATTCTTCAGAGCTGAGTATGGATTAATAGAAAACACAGCCTTTTTAATTTCTGTATCACAGACCGGTCTTGTTAACACCCTATTATCACTATTCTCTATCTTTGTAGTCATACCCTCCAAGGCCGCTATAGGATCAATAGGTACGGATATAATAGATAAGGTCTCAAAAAACTCCTGAGCCACTTTTCTGATGCCCTCCACTTTAGAGTGGAGTTGACCATTTTTATCTCTAAGTTGTTCAATCTTATTGTGTATATTTCTAGATCTGAACTTAGAGTGAAAATATTTTGTATTTTGGCCCCACTGTAGCCATTTAACCCGGGACTTCTCTTTCCAGTACCTCTCCTCCTTTTCATAGGCCTCCTGAAGCTCTGCCTTTAAAGAACAAATTTTGATTTGTTTGCCTCCAATGCCTTCAGTTTTTCTTCCTCTAGTGCCTATTTAGTTTCTTCAATAATTCTATGCAAATTCCTATTTTTCTTTTTTGCCACTCAACAATACTGTATCTGCATTAGTGCTTTAATGTGTTAAATAATATAAACATAGGAGACCCAGCATACTTCAACCTCCATGCATCCTTGACTATGTTGGTAACTTCTTCCTCTTCACACTACCTTTCTTGGAAACGAAACTATCTGTTTGTTTTTCTACTGCACACTTCTGATTCTAGTAACAAAAGGCAGTGGTCTAATCCTTGATCGTTTAGGTGTAACACCTTTGCTGTTGGGTAAAGTATCTTCCAAACCGTTTAGACTAAGCACCGATCAAGTCGTTCTCTGATAAAGTTTTCTCCAAACAGCCTATTATTCTAAGTGAACTTGCTGCCTTCATACCCTATATCATACCGCCCTCCACCATTTAGAAAATTGTTAAAACTTTCAATAGAACTAGCCGACTTAGTTCTTTCTCCATCTTTTTCATGGTGAGCTAGAATAAAGTTAAAATCACCCACAACTAGAAAAAATTCATCCCCTGACTTCATATTCTGCAAAATTTTCTCAAATTGAGGATTTCTGAAACCTTATTCACTGTGTAAATACACTCCTATAATATTCCAGCACTTATTTTAGGCTATATCCATTTGTTTCAAGGGTTACCTGAAACTGTAGGTCGATCTCAGACGAGATCTTCTGTGCTGGTCAGAGCTGACATGTTCGACTTGTTGGAGCTGTCGTGTCCGACCTGTTGGACTTGGTGGAGGTGCTGAACCTTCGTCACCAGAGGGTGGTGGTACCTGCAAGGGACTCCGATGCATAAGTTAGCAAGGGTATTAAGCAGTTTTTTAGTAGAATCAGAGTATGAGTTATATCTGGGTGCTCCAGTGTATTTATAATGATGTAAAGTGACCTTCTTAGACAAGATAAGTTAGTAATCTTTATCTTTATCTTATCTTATCTTTGAGTGATTGATGACAAGTCATCATATACCCATTTTTCAAGCTAATTTCACTTGTTTCACTAGTCTTTATGCACTTTCTTGCATCCTAAGTAAGTAATTTGGAATGAAAATGCATGACTTCTTTAAATCAAACAACCACCATTAAATTGATGCTAAATCATGAGGTTTGAGCTAAAATTAATTGATTTTTAATGAATTATAAACCTTATGAGTTTAGAGATACTTTGAATGGTTGCTTTGATTTCTTGTAGGTGAAGAAAAGAAGAAAAGAAGAAAAACGTGGCTTAAGAAGTGTGACCATGGGAGGAGAAGTGTGGTGCAACATAGAAGGAGGAAGCAAACACTGCTCTCCACAAGAGCACACTACTCTCCAAGAGAGCAGCATAATGAACCAATCCTCCAAAATATCACTGCACTACCAACAATAAGAGCGGAGCACAATTCTATGCCAAGAACCAAAGGAAGCAAAAATTCTGCCGTGCCCTCCTCAAGAGCGATATCGGGCTTTCATGAAAAATAATTCAAAGGAAATTGTCTCCAAGTGCCACCCATGGGTTTTGAACCCAAGAACAAGAAGGAAAGAAGGAGTGCTACTCAAAAGGGAAAATGAGCCACACTTGGCTAAAAGGCTACCACCAATTTTCAAACACAAAACCTTGGGGAAGCAAGGAACTAGGCGTTACTTTGGTGCCAAGAAAACCAAGGAAAAAGGGGCAGCGTGTGCTTCCACCAGGTTTCGAACCTGGGACCTCACCCTTGGTTGCCTTGCTGCGCTGCCCACAAGGAGAGCAGAGCAGCATTTCTTGGCACGGGCAGCACACAAGCGCGCACACAAGCACGCACGGCCAGGAGCATCACGCGCAGCATGGAGGCACGGAAGGCAAGCATGCACGCACACTGCCCTGCTCTCCGCAAGGACAGGGCAGCATCCTGATGCTACACACACTTAGCACGCACGCAATGAGGCCGCATGCACAATTTCCCTGCTCTGCCCTCCACAAGAGGAGAGCAGCCTCCTGGAGCCAACTTCTTCATGGGCTAAAAATTGGATTAAAAATCCAATTTAATCCATTTCTTCACCAAATCAAAAGCCTATCCAAATTCCAAAATCCAAGAACAGAAAGTGTATAAATAGGAGATAGTTTGATGTAATTAGTACCTTTCTTTTGATTTTTGAATTTTTACATCTTTAGACTTCATTTTCTTTGAGAGCTTGGAACTGAGATCTTAGAGAATTGGGAAGGAGAATTGATCTCTCTTCTTCTTTGTTCTTGCTTGAGCACTTTTTACTTTTTTTGTTTGAGTCTTGGGTGTTAAGAATTGAGGAATTACTGTCTCAATCTCCATTTAAGATCTCTTTGATTTTCCTACTGCATAATTGAGTTGAATCCAATTTCCTTTACTGCTTCAATCCTTAATTTCTTGTTAATTGCTTTGTGAACTTGGATCTGGGAAGGCAATTGAGATCTAGACTTTGCTATCTAGTCTCTGGAGTCCTGAGATCCAATTTTCCTTTTGGTTCTTCTGTTGAACCACTGCTGCAATTTAATTTCCATTTCTGTTTGAGATCTAGTCAATTCCAATTCATCTCTGGCTTTGATAATTGCTGCAAGTTAATTTCCCTTGCTTAAATTCTGAATTCCCAGTCCTCAAATCCCTTTTTCCATTTAAGCAATTTATATTTCTTGAACTTTAAGTTACTGCAATTTACATTTCTTGCATTTTAAGTTTCAGTCATTTAATTTCTTGTTCTTTAAGATTCAGCACCTTTACTTTCAGTTCTCTTTAATTTCTGTAATTCATCCCTCTCCCTTTACATTTTCTGCTATTTACTTACTGTTGGATACAAAATCACTCAACCAATACTTGATTCGCTTGACTAAATCAACCACTGAACTAAAATTGCTCAATCCTTTAATCCCTGTGGGATCGACCTCACTCCCGTGAGTTTTATTACTTAATGCGACCCAGTACACTTGCCGGTGAGTTTTGTGTTGGATCATTTTCCACACATCAAGTTTTTGGCGCCGTTGCCGGGGATTGAAATAGATTGACAATGATTAAGTGAAGTGGAGGTCTAGATCAATCACTTTTTCCTTTCTGTTTCTTTAATTTTTGACTAACACACTAACTGTTTGAGAGTTTGTCTCAACTAACTGCACTCAATTCTCAAGAGTGCTGTTGTTTGTTCCTTGTGATTGTTTGCATGCCACAGGAAAGAAGAGAAGTCAGAGGAAAGACTATCATTGGAAAAGAGGTCTCTGCAAAAGAAGAATATCATGACATGAAGCCACCACTCATTACACTAATCAAGAACAGTTGTTCCTATGATGGAAACCCATTGGAGGATCCTCAACAGCACATATCCACTTTTCTGAGGACTTGTGGTGCTGTCAAAACCGATGGTATAGATCATGACACTTACAAGATCTTGTTGTTCCCCTTCTCACTGAGGGGTGAAGCTGCACAATGGTTCGAAACCTTTCCCCAAGGAAGTATTACTAGTTGGGACGATTTGGTTGCTAAATTTCTAGCCAAATTCTCCTCATCCCAACAGATCATCAATCTGAAAGAGGGGGTACATCCATTCACACAAGGAGAAGAAGAACCACTCTTCAAGGCATGGGAAAGATACAAGAAAGCAACTGACAAAGTGGGTTTCCGAGCTTTCTATAAAGGATTAACCCCAGAAACAAGAAAAGCAGTGGACTACTTCTCAGATAGCCTACTCAAAGCGACAACAACTGCCCAAGAAACTGCAAATTTCAATGACAAAGGAGTCAACAACCAACACTTATTCGAGAAACCACAGAATGCAATTTCAGAAAAAAAAGTGATGAATCTTGAAGGAGTGAATGCATTCATGAACCTGAACAAACAAATGCACCATCAAACACAGCAACACATGGAGCTGAGAGATAGAAAAGTTGATTGCCTGCAGTCTGCTGCTGCAGTGAATGCACAATTTCCACCATGGAGGCCCCATTCTTATCTGAGAATGGGAGAATCTCAACATCAAGAACAAAGAAGTTTCAACCAGGGCAAATCCATGACCACAAACAACCAACGTTACGCATCCAATAATGCCAATCAAAGCCAATAATCACAAAACATACACTTCCAGACTCATTCCAACTGGAGAAGGACCGAGCACCAAAATCACGAACCAATGGACTTCAATTACAACAACCCCAACTTCACAAACCAGCAAAAACACCATTATGCTAACAACAACCACTACACACCACCACAATACCCACCCTTCCAACCTTTAACATCCCACAACCAACCAATCTCACAAGACTATCAGAGGATCACTAACTTGGAGATCTTAATAGAGAGAATGATGAAGCACCAAGAGAAGATAACAAAGAACCAGGAGATTTTAATCAGAAGAATTGAGGGGCAGATAGCTCAACTGGCTAAGCACTTTGCAGAAATGGGTGAGAAGAAGGCAAATACTTTCCCCAGAGCCACTGAAGACAAACCAACTAACAACGAAAATGCTGCAAAGAAGGAAGGATGGAAAAAAATCATAGAGGAAAGTAAGAAAACCTTGGACAAAGAAAGTACCAGCCAAGAAAAACACAACAAGGAAGTCTTACAAGGAAAGACAGAGGATAGAATTAAAGAAGATTAGAAAATCCCCACTGCGAAATTTTCACTAGGGGATAGAGTAATGATAAACATTCAAACCATGAAGGTGTCCCCACAGCTGTCTGATCACTACATTGTGACTAAGATCCTTCCACAGGAACTCATAGAGGTCATCAAAGAGGAAACCGGAAGGAAGTTCACGGTGAAGAAAGACAAGCTAAGGCACTGTGATTTTCAATTTTCATGATCAGCAGAATGGAGGATGTCAAGCTAATGACAATAAAGAAGCGCTTGTTGGGAGGCAACCCAACCTGAGGTAGTTTTCTTTTCATAGCCTTTTCAATAAAAATGTTGAATAATTGGTATGCATTGCAAGGAGCTAAGTTTGGTGTTGCACACCAAAACAATTTAAAGGAGAATGAAAGATTCTAAGTTTGGTGTTCCACCAAAAATCTCATTTAAAAGCACATTCTCACCTCTTGCATAATGCTAGCTCCAAGCAATCAAACAAATTATCCAACTATTTAACTGCTTTCTAGCATTAATTCCATAACCTTTAGCAAGGACACAAGGTTTCACATATGGTTAACTTGTTGCATTAGAGGCAGTAGCAAGCAATTAAGTTTGGTGTTCCCACACCAAAATAAATCCAAGAGCCACACTCAATTTATGCATACTAACCATGCACTTAAGGGCTTGAGAAGCAAGCAACTTTTGAGAATTATGCAGGACATGAGTCAACAATTGAAGATATTGTCCATCTTAACTCAAAGAGAACACAACAAAAGGAAGAATCAAAGGGTTGCAACTTCAAAGGTTGTATCTAAACTTAATCCTTGCTGCTGTGAAGTGTTTTGAATCTGGGAACCATTGTATATCCTGCTAAAGTGTTTATCTAGTTGCAAGTGGAATTGTTAGATAAGAATGCTTGTCTGCATATGTGTTTGTTATTCATCTCTTAGCTAAATTTTGTTTTGTTTCCCATATGCTTGAATAAAAGAGAATTGTTTGAATTAGAAAGTAAATATCCAATGTTGCATAAGTTAGAATGGAAGTTAATGGTGGTATATGTGTCTGATTAAATGCATAACTCATGAAATAATTGCTGCATAGTATCATTTTCATTGAAGTGTGATCTAGCTTGATGTTATAAAGGTTCCTATCAGTAAAGAAAAAAAAAATCCTTTGAGAACAAAATAAAACAGAAAGAAAAGGAAGAAGAAAAAGCCAATGTGGCAAGAAAAACAAAGAATAAAGGCTGGACACCAATAGCTTGGACCCTAGGACACATGCCTGTGGTGTTCTTGTACTAGGATATGCTTGGACAAGTAAATTCTGAGGGGTATTTCAAAACTCGGTCACTTGGATCAACTGATTTGGGATGGCCAATTGAAAGTCCACAATAAAGAGCAACCTAGATACAGAACATTTAGTTATCCAAAGAGATACTGGGCATCAATGATCCTAGGAGGAAATAGTGAGCCATGTGTCTGTGGTGGAAAGATGTTGAGTAAAAATAAAGCCAAAGGCTACTGCAACATTTGACGCCAAGCCTTCTAAGAAGAATAAGCTTGTTAAGTAAAAAAAAAAGAAAAAGAAAAGGAAAGTTAGCAAGGGAGCAAGTAAAAACTAGACCTTATAACAGCAAGCTTAGTAAGCCTTTGAGGAAAAGTATATATTATGTAACAGCAAACAATAAGTGAGTTATCATTGTCTGCATAAAAACTCCATGTATCAAGTTCTGCTATATGCCTAATAAGGATATGTTTTCTCTTCACGTTCATTTCATTTTCTCTTAATTTTGATACTTGCTTGGGGACAAGCAAGATTTAAGTTTGGTGTTGTGATGACAAGTCATCATATACCCATTTTTCAAGCTAATTTCACTTGTTTCACTAGTCTTTATGCACTTTCTTGCATCCTAAGTAAGTAATTTGGAATGAAAATGCATGACTTCTTTAAATCAAACAACCACCATTAAATTGATGCTAAATCATGAGGTTTGAGCTAAAATTAATTGATTTTTAATGAATTATAAACCTTATGAGTTTAGAGATACTTTGAATGGTTGCTTTGATTTCTTGTAGGTGAAGAAAAGAAGAAAAGAAGAAAAACGTGGCTTAAGAAGTGTGGCCATGGGAGGAGAAGTGTGGTGCAACGTAGAAGGAGGAAGCAAACACTGCTCTCCACAAGAGCACACTGCTCTCCAAGAGAGCAGCATAATGAACCAAGCCTCCAAAATATCACTGCCCTGCCCACAATAAGAGCGGAGCACAATTCTATGCCAAGGACCAAAGGAAGCAAAAATTCTGCCCTGCCCTCCTCAAGAGCAATATCGGGCTTTCATGAAAAATAATTCAAAGGAAATTGTCTCCAAGTGCCACCCATGGGTTTTGAACCCAAGAACAAGAAGGAAAGAAGGAGCGCTACTCACAAGGGAAAATGAACCACACTTGGCTAAAAGGCTACCACCAAGTTTCGAACACAAGACCTTGGGGAAGCAATGAACTAGGTGTTACTTTGGTGCCAAGAAAACCAAGGAAAAAGGGGCAGCGTGTGCTTCCATCAGGTTTCGAACCTGGGACCTCACCCTTGGTTGCCTTGCTGCGCTGCCCACAAGGAGAGCAGAGCAGAATTTCTTGGCATGGGCAGCACACAAGCGCGCACACAAGCACGCACGGCCAGGAGCATCACGCGCAACTTGGACGCACGGAAGGCAAGCATGCACGCACACTGCCCTGCTCTCCGCAAGGGCAGGGCAGCATCCTGATGCTACACACGCTTAGCACGCATGCAATGAGGCCGCATGCACAATTTTCCTGCTCTGCCCTCCACAAGAGCAGAGCAGCCTCCTGGAGCCAACTTCTTCATGGGCTAAAAATTGGATTAAAAATCCAATTTAATTCATTTCTTCACCAAATCAAAAGCCCATCCAAATTCCAAAATTCAAGAACAGAAAGTGTATAAATAGGAGATAGTTTGATGTAATTAGTACCTTTCTTTGATTTTTGAATTTTACATCTTTAGACTTCATTTTCTTTGAGAGCTTGGAACTGAGATCTTAGAGAATTAGGAAGGAGAATTGATCTCTCTTCTTCTTTGTTCTTGCTTGAGCACCTTTTTACTTTTTTTGTTTGAGTCTTGGGTGTTAAGAATTGAGGAATTACTGTCTCAATCTCCATTTAAGATCTCTTTGATTTTCCTACTGCATAATTGAGTTGAATCCAATTTCCTTTACTGCTTCAATCTTTAATTTCTTGTTAATTGCTTTGTGAACTTGGATCTGGGAAGGCAATTGAGATCTAGACTTTGCTATCTAGTCTCTGGAGTCCTGAGATCCAATTTTACTTTTGGTTCTTCTGTTGAACCACTGCTGCAATTAAATTTCCATTTCTGTTTGAGATCTACTCAATTCCAATTCATCTCTTGCTTTGATAATTACTGCAAGTTAATTTCCCTTGCTTAAATTATGAATTCCCAGTCCTCAAATCCCTTTTTCCATTTAAGCAATTTATATTTCTTGCAGTTTAAGTTACTGCAATTTACATTTCTTGCACTTTAAGTTTCAGTCATTTAATTTCTTGTTCTTTAAGATTCAGCACCTTTACTTTTAGTTCTCTTTAATTTCTGCAATTCATCCCTCTCCCTTTACATTTTCTGCTATTTACTTACTGTTGGATACAAAATCACTCAACCAATACTTGATTCGCTTGACTAAATCAACCACTGAACTAAAATTGCTCAATCCTTTAATCCCTGTGGGATCGACCTCACTCCCGTGAGTTTTATTACTTGATGCGACCCGGTATACTTGCCGGTGAGTTTTGTGTTGGATCATTTTCCACACATCAAGTTTTTGGCGCCGTTGCCGGGGATCGAAATAGATTGACAATGATTAAGTGAAGTGGAGGTCTAGATCTAGCACTTTTTCTTTTCTGTTTCTTTAATTTTTGACTAACACACTAACTGTTTGAGACTTTGTCTCAACAAACTGCACTCAATTCTCAAGAGTGCTGTTGTTTGTTCCTTGTGATTGTTTGCATGCCACAGGAAAGAAAAGAAGTCAGAGGAAAGACTATCATTGGAAAAGAGGTCTCTGCAAAAGAAGAATATCATGACATGAAGCCACCACTCATTACACTAATCAAGAACAGTTGTTCCTATGACGGAAACCCATTGGAGGATCCTCAACAGCACATATCCACTTTTCTGAGGACTTGTAGTGCTGTCAAAACCGATGGTATAGATCATGACACTTATAAGATCTTGTTGTTCCCCTTCTCACTGAGGGGTGAAGCTGCACAATGGTTCGAAACCTTTCCCCAAGGAAGTATTACTAGTCGGGACGATTTGGTTGCTAAATTTCTGGCCAAATTCTCCTCATCCCAACAGATCATCAATCTGAAAAAGGGGGTACATCCATTCACACAAGGAGAAGAAGAACCACTCTTCAAGGCATGGGAAAGATACAAGAAAGCAACTGACAAAGTGGGTTTCCGAGCTTTCTATGAAGGATAAACCCCAGAAACAAGAAAAGCAATGGACTACTTCTCAGATAGCCTACTCAAAGCGATAACAACTGCCCAAGGAACTGCAAATTTCAATGACAAAGGATTCAACAACCAACACTTATTCGAGAAACCACAGAAGGCAATTTCAGAAAAAGAAGTGATGAATCTTGAAGGAGTGAATGCATTCATGAACCTGAACAAACAAATGCACCATCAAACACAGCAACACATGGAGCTGAGAAATAGAAAAGTTGATTGCCTGCAGTCTGCTGCTGCAGTGAATGCACAATTTCCACCATGGAGGCCCCATTCTTATCTGAGAATGGGGGAATCTCAACATCAAGAACAAAGAAGTTTCAACCAGGGCAAATCCATGACCACAAACAACCAACGTCACTCATCCAATAATGCCAATCAAAGCCAATACTCACAAAACATACACTTTCAGACTCAATCCAACTGGAGAAGGACCGAGCACCAAAATCACGAACCAAGGGACTTCAATTACAACAACACCAACTTCACAAACCAGCAAAAACACCATTATGCTAACAACAACCACTACACACCACCACAACACCCAACCTTCCAACCCTTAACATCCCACAACCAACCAATCTCACAAGACTCTCAAAGGATCACTAACTTGGAGATCTTAATAGAGAGAATGATGAAGCACCAAGAGGAGATAACAAAGAACCAGGAGATTTCAATCAGAAGAATTGAGGGGCAGATAGCTCAACTGGCTAAGCACTTTGCAGAAATGGGTGAGAAGAAGGCAAATACTTTCCCCAGAGCCACTGAAGACAAACCAACTAACAACGAAAATGCTGCAAAGAAGGAAGGATGGAAAAAGATCATAGAGGAAAGTAAGAAAATCTTGGACAAAGAAAGTACCATCCAAGAAAAACACAACAAGGAAGTCTTACAAGGAGAGACAGAGGATAGAATTAAAGAAGATCAGAAAATCCCCACTGAGAAATTTTCACTAGGGGATAGAGTAATGATAAACATTCAAACCATGAAGGTGTCCCCACAGCTGTCTGATCACTACATTGTGACTAAGATCCTTCCACAGGAACTCATAGAGGTCATCAAAGAGGAAACCGGAAGGAAGTTCACGGTGAAGAAAGACAAGCTAAGGCACTGTGATTTTCAATTTTCATGATCAGCAGAATGGAGGATGTCAAGCTAATAACAATAAAGAAGCGCTTGTTGGGAGGCAACCCAACCTGAGGTAGTTTTCTTTTCATAGCTTTTTCAATAAAAATGTTGAATAATTGGTATGCATTGCAAGGAGCTAAGTTTGGTGTTGCATACCAAAACAATTTAAGGGAGAATGAAAGATTCTAAGTTTGGTGTTCCACCAAAAATCTCATTTAAAAGCACATTCTCACCTCTTACATAATGCTAGCTCCAAGCAATCAAACAAATTATCTAACTATTTAACTGCTTTCTAGCTTTAATTCCATAACCTTTAGCAAGGACACAAGGTTTCACATATGGTTAACTTGTTGCATCAGAGGCAGTGGCAAGCAATTAAGTTTGGTGTTCCCACACCAAAATAAATCCAAGAGCCACACTCAATTTATGCATACTAACCATGCACTTAAGGGCTTGAGAAGCAAGCAACTTTTGAGAATTATGCAGGACATGAGTAAACAATTGAAGATATTGTGCATCTTAACTCAAAGAGAACACAACAGAAGGAAGAATCAAGGGCTGCAACTTCAAAGGTTGTATCTAAACTTAATCCTTGCTGTGAAGTGTTTGAATCTGGGAACCATTGTATGTCCTGCTAAAGTGTTTATCTAGTTGCAATGGAATTGTTGATAAGATGCTTGTCTGCATATGTGTTTGTTCATCACTTAGCTAATTTTGTTTGTTTCCCAATGCTTGAATAAAAGAGAATTGTTTGAATTAGAAAGTAAATATCCAATGTTGCATAAGTTAGAATGGAAGTTAATGGTGGTATTTGTGTCTGATTAAATGCATAACTCATGAAATAATTGCTGCATAGTATCATTTTCATTGAAGTGTGAGCTAGCTTGCTGTTATAAAGGTTCCTATCAGTAAAGAAAAAAAATCCTTTGAGAACAAAATAAAACAGAAAGAAAAGGAAGAAGAAAAAGCCAATGTGGCAAGAAAAACAAAGAATAAAGGCTGGACACCAATAGCTTGGACCCTAGGACACAAGCCTGTGGTGTTCTTGTACTAGGATATGCTTGGACAAGTAAATTCTGAGGGGTATTTCAAAACCCGGTCGCTTAGATCAACTTATTTAGGATGGCCAATTGAAAGTCCACAATAAAGAGTAACCTAGATACAGAACATTTAGTTATCCAAAGAGATACTGGGCATCAATGATCCTAGGAGGAAATAGTGAGCCATGTGTCTGTGGTGGAAAGATGTTGAGTAAAAATAAAGCCAAAGGCTACTGCAACGTTTGACACCAAGCCTTCTAAGAAGAATAAGCTTGTTAAGTAAAAAAAAAAAAAAAAAGTTAGCAAGGGAGCAAGTAAAAAGTAGACCTTATAACAGCAAGCTTAGTAAGCCTTTGAGGAAAAGTGTATATTATGTAACAGCAAACAATAACTGAGTTATCATTGTCTGCATAAAAACTCCATGAATCAAGTTCTGCTATATGCCTAATAAGGATATGTTTGCTCTTCTCGTTCATTTCATTTTCTCTTAGTTTTGATACTTTCTTGGGGACAAGCAAGATTTAAGTTTTGGTGTTGTGATGACAAGTCATCATATACCCATTTTTCAAGCTAATTTCACTTGTTTCACTAGTCTTTTTGCACTTTCTTGCATCCTAAGTAAGTAATTTGGAATGAAAATGCATGACTTCTTTAAATCAAACAACCACCATTAAATTGATGCTAAATCATCAGGTTTGAGCTAAAATTAATTGATTTTTAATGAATTATAATCCTTATGAGTTTAGAGATACTTTGAATGGTTGCTTTGATTTCTTGTAGGTGAAGAAAAGAAGAAAAGAAGAAAAATGTGGCTAAAGAAGTGTGGTGCAACATAGAAGGAGGAAGCAAACACTGCTCTCCACAAGAACACACTGCTCTCCAAGAGAGCAGCAAAATGAACCAAGCCTCCAAAATATCACTGCCCTGCCCACAATAAGAGCGGAGCACAATTCTATGCCAAGGACTAAAAGAAGCAAAAATTCTGCCCTGCCCTCCTCAAGAGCAATATCGGGCATTCATGAAAAATAATTCAAAGGAAATTGTCTCCAAGTGCCACCCATGGGTTTCGAACCCAAAAACAAGAAGGAAAGAAGGAGCGCTACTCACAAGGGAAAATGAGCCACACTTGGCTAAAAGGCTACCACCAAGTCTCGAACACAAGACCTTGGGGAAGCAAGGAACTAGGCGTTACTTTGGTGCCAAGAAAACCAAGGAAAAAGGGGCAGCGTGTGCTTCCACCAGGTTTCGAACCTGGGACCTCACCCTTGGTTGCCTTGCTGCGTTGCCCACAGGGAGAGCAGAGCAGCATTTCTTGGCACGGGCAGCACACAAGCGTGCACACAAGCACGCACGGCCAGGAACATCACGCGCAGCTTGGACGCACGGAAGGCAAGCATGCACGCACACTGCCCTGCTCTCCGTATGGGCAGGGCAGCATCCTGATGCTACACACGCTTAGCACGCACGCAATGAGGCCGCATGCACAATTTCCCTGCTCTTCCCTTCACAAGAGCAGAGCAGCCTCCTGGAGCCAACTTCTTCATGGGCTAAAAATTGGATTAAAAATCCAATTTAATTCATTTCTTCACCAAATCAAAAGCCCATCCAAATTCCAAAATTCAAGAATAGAAAGTGTATAAATAGGAGATAGTTTGATGTAATTAGTACCTTTCTTTTGATTTTTGAATTTTTACATCTTTAGACTTCATTTTCTTTGAGAGCTTGGAACTGAGATCTTAGAGAATTGGGAAGGAGAATTGATCTCTCTTCTTCCTTGTTCTTGCTTGAGCACTTTTTACTTTTCTTGTTTGAGTCTTGGGTGTGAAGAATTGAAGAATTTCTATCTCAATCTCCATTTAAGATCTCTTTGGTTTTCCTACTGCATAATTGAGTTGAATCCAATTTCCTTTACTGCTTCAATCTTTAATTTCTTGTTAATTGCTTTGTGAACTTAGATCTGGGAAGGCAATTGAGATCTAGACTTTGCTATCTAGTCTCTGGAGTCCTGAGATCCAATTTTCCTTTTGGTTCTTCTGTTGAACCACTGCTGCAATTAGATTTTCATTTCTGCTTGAGATCTAGTCAATTCCAATTCATCTATTGCTTTGATAATTGCTGCAAGTTAATTTCCCTTGCTTAAATTCTGAATTCCCAGTCCTCAAATCCCTTTTTCCATTTAAGCAATTTATATTTCTTGCACGTTAAGTTACTCCAATTTACATTTCTTGCACTTTAAGTTTCAGTCATTTAATTTCTTGTTCTTTAAGATTCAGCACCTTTACTTTCAGTTCTCTTTAATTTCTGCAATTCATCCCTCTCCCTTTACATTTTCTGCTATTTACTTACTGTTGGATACAAAATCACTCAACCAATACTTGATTCGCTTGACTAAATCAACCATTGAACTAAAATTGCTCAATCCTTCAATCCCTGTGGGATCGACCTCACTCCCGTGAGTTTTATTACTTGATGCGACCCGATACACTTGCCGGTGAGTTTTGTGTTGGATCGTTTTCCACACATCAGTGATGTCATCTTATCTTCAAGGGAACCGCCCTTATCTCCATAGGCTTTGGGCTGCCTTTGGATTTGGGTCATGTTCCTCTATGTGGGCCTTTCTTAGGCTTTTCTGGTGATTTGGCCGAGCTCTTTGAGGAGAGGTCGGATTGTCCTGACCTGAAGAGGTCGGTCGTCTTATCAGTAGAACATCCCGGATCGGACAGCTCGACCCAGGGTATGAACAGTGCCCCTGCTCGAGCTCGGTCTTTCTTTTGAGGTCAAGTCTTAGTTTTTAGGACTTCAATCCTTCTGTGGTGAAGCTGAACTCGAGCATTTTATCGACTTCTTCTTTGTAGAGTTTGTCCTTTGAATGCGGAATGTTTCCTTTTGAATTTTTATTCTTTCGTAAACGCGCGTCTCCTTGCTTTGGGAATGCGCGAAGGTTTAATAACCTCATTAATTCTTTTAATGCTCTGTTTCTTTGTTCATTTTGATCTTTTCACCAAAACAGTTTCTCTTCTTTGTTTCTTTACTGTAACTTCCCCCTTTTCTTTCTCACTTTCTGTTTTGCCTGGAATTTACATTTTTGCATTTCTCCCTGCGACGCCGTTTGGTGTCTTGTTGGTGTTTTCTCTTGCTCTGAAAGGCGATTTTGGATTCCTTCTTTCCGTCTTCAATTTCTTCGAACCTTCCCCTTTTTTCCAGGTTGGTTCTTCTTTCTACTGCTTTATTTATTTTGCCGCTTTGCATTCGATTCTTGGTGAAGTTTTGATTTTGCTTGAGTTTATGTTGGAAAGCTTGAATCTTTTCATATTACCATGCTTGGTTATCACTGTGATGCATGTTTTCTGGTTTTCTTTTGACCTTATGTATGCTTTTGGGTGGATTTCCTGGTAGTTTGGCGCTTTTAGGGCTTTGTATGTTACCGCTGCTTTCTGAACTGCTGGTAGTTTGCCAAATTTTTTCTTGAGCTTTTATGAACTGCTATTTTGAAAAAGGTTGCTCCTTTGATTTCTTTTGTCCTGTTGATAGTTTTCTTTGTTGATAGAGACGATGATTTTCTGATGACTTTCCTTTGATTTTCGTCTTTTTCTTCTCAGGATGTTACTTGTTGGGAGAGGGTTATTTTCTTTGCTGAGAGTTTTATTGTGATGTTAGCCTTGTATATTTTTTTTGAGCCTTTACTCTGTCACTGCCTCCAAAGGATGCCTCTGGACCTCGGTGTGCATCTTGGGGTCTTCCTTTTACTGTTTGTATGCTCGAAGTCATGTTTGTCCGAGATGTTTTCATGTCGCCCGAGCTTTTTTGGTTAGTAATCCATTTTCTTTTTTCTTGCTGTATGACTAGTTAGCTATGTCTTCTCGCAAAAATATTGTCGATACGTCTTCCAAGATTCCTGAGGGTATGTCCGACTGGCTGGACTCCCTCGTGTTGATATGTGTCTCCGTGGTAGATGCTGAGTTCTGTGCAAAGCTGAGAAAACGTCATAGGATTTGTAGTAATTATGCCTAGGAGAAGGATTATGAGCTTGTAGTACCTGATTCTAATGAGAGGGTTTGTTTCCTGACCTCAGTTCAAGGGGAGCGTCCCTTCTTTTATGCCTATGACTATTTTTTCAGCCAGCTGAACATTACTTTCCCTTTTACTTCTTTTGAGACTGACTTGTTGTGGTCGTGTAACGTTGCTCCATCCCAGCTCCATCCGAACTCTTGGGATTTTATCAATATCTTTCAGTTGCTCTGCCAAGAATTACATGTTACGCCTTCTCAAACTCTCTTTCTATACCTATTTGTTTTGACTAAGCCTGGGACTACTAAAAAGAAAGCTTCTTGGGTTTCTTTCAGGTCTGCCCAAGGGCACAAAATTTTTTCCATGTATGATGAGTCCTTTAGGGACTTTAAGAACTACTTTTTCAAGGTTCGAGCTATTGAGGGAGCTTGACCTTTTTTCCTAGAAGCGAATGGTGAACCTGCCTTCCCTTTGTGTTGGCAGAAGAATGTTGTAGTGTCTCGATACTCGTGGGAGATGCTTGATGAGGTCGAGCAGGCCTTTGTAACTGTGTTGGAGGATATTTGGGGGGAACCTCCCCATCTTGACATAAAGAGATTCTTGGGGGACCCTTCTCTTGTCCGAGCCGAACTGGGTAAAGACCGACTTCTTTTGTTATATTTTGTTTTTACTTCTTTTCCTCCAGTTTTGTAACTTGTTTTGATTTATTTTTTCAGAGATGGCCAAGACCAATTATTCCATGAAAGCCTTTAAAAAGGCGAGAAAAGCTACTACGGCACAGAATATCTCGGCCAAGGCTCCAGGGGAGGGATCTTCTCAAGTTCCTCCTAAGAGGCAGATCTCGAGTTCTATTGGGTCGAGGAGGGTGATCCCAACACCTCAGGTCTATTTTGTTAATCCTCCCCAGACCTCTGTTGCTATTTATTCTCCTACTACCGTTCCTCATCTAAAAAGACCCCGGACTGTCGAGCCTTTTAATCTGGATGCTTCTGCCTTTGATGCTGTCGAGTTTGTTGATCAACAGATTGCTCCTTATGGTGTCATGCCTACTGATGATGTATCCATTCTTCAACATTTGGATTTTATCACTCGGAGTGACATTAAATTGGCACACATGGGAGCAGCTTTATACTGGACCGCTCAAGATCTTCCTATCCATGCTACAAAGGCCTTTATGGAGACCAAGTCAGAGTTTGACCGGATTAACGGTTTAAAAGAGGAGCTTGAGGTGAAAGTGACCAAGCTGAAGAAGGAGTTGGAGGGGGAGAAGACTCGGGCTATTGGTTTGGCGGCCTCTGTGAGATTAGCTGAGGACACAGCGTTGAAACATAAGGAGAGCTATGTTACCACCTATAGAGAGAGAATGGATCTCAGGAACAGCTTGGAATCTGTCCGGGCTGATTATACCGAACTCCAAGGTCACCTTATAGGTAGTGTTAATGCTGCTTATGAGAATTTGAAGGAGCAAGTTCGAGTTCTTGCGCCAGAGCTTGACCTTTCCCTTTTTAGCCTGGACAACATTGTTAGGGATGGTAAGATTGTTCCTGATGATCCTAATGATGATGATGACGTCGGTCCTCCTATTGTTTCTTCTGCAAAAAGCTTTAATATTCCGCCCTCCTCTACTGCGGCTGAAGTCGCTCAACTGGAGTCCGATCCCGATGTTCAAATTCTGAACCGAGATGATGGAACAGTGGATGTAGTGCCCCTTCAGACTCGGCCTCCTTCGCTCCGAGATTCTACCGCTGGAGAATCTCTGAACCCTATGTAGTTTTTATGAATTTTCTTGGATGTGTATGGCCCGATCTATGGGTCTATAAACTCTTTTTGTTTTGTGGTTTCGTTATTTTGTTCTCTGAACACTTTTAGTTGCTTTGTTGTTAGTAACTTTATTTTGGGAAAAACAAAGTATTTTCTTAGGCTTCTTTGAGGTCGACTTTGGGTGGTCTCTTTGAGCCTTGTTAATATTATAACTTCGTTTCCTTTCATAACATGTTTGTCTGTATCTGTCTGGTAACTTTTTGGGATGTCGGAGCCTTGTTGTCCGACCTTTTGTGATTGCCACTGTATTTTCATACTTGTGACTTGATTTTGAGGTTGTGGATGTTTGGGTCCAACTTGTATGTCGACTTCCCTACTTCGGTCTGAAGTTATTTTTAGTAATCCATTTGGTTTGTGTTCATACTCTAGGTCGAGCTGTCCGAGCCGGGATGTTCAGTAGCAAAGCGACCGACCCCTTTAGGTCAAGCGGACCGACTTCTTCGTAAAGAACTCAGCCAAATCGACAGGAAAGCCCAAAGGAGAGCCCAACTCAAGGAATACGACCCCGATCCAAAGGCAGCCCAAGCCTATAGAGATAAGGGCGGTTCCATGGAAGATAAGCTGACCTAGGTATAACTCATACTCTAATTCTATTCAATACCTGCTTAATATCCTTGCTAACTTAAGCATCGGAGTCCCTTGCAGGTACCCCCACCCTCCGGGGACGAAGGATCAGCACTACCACCAAGTCCAACAAGTCGGACACAACCGCTCCGACCAGCACAGAAGATCTCGTCCGAGATCGACCTCCAGTTTCAGGTAACCCCCGAAACATTGTCGCCGTTGCCGGGGAACCTGGAAGTCATCCCATCACCATGGCGGACGACCATGACAACGACCACGACTTAGATCTAGAGGATAGAATGCCGCACAAAAACGCGGACACTACACCAAATGATACTCCTCAACTTAACAACGAAAAGGATTCCCCAAACGCAGGAGCCATAAAGGCGCTTCAAGATCGATTAAAGCAACTCGAGAAAGAAGCCCAACATCAACGCGAAAAAGAAGAGGATCTACATCGGGAGATAAGGCGACGCCGGGAATTAGAAGATAAGCTTCTAAAACTCGAAGCCGATCTCAAAACCAAAGCTACTCGATCCACTCCAGAGGATAGCTCTCGCAAGGATCAAGATCCATTCACCAGGGAAATCATGAAGACAAAAATTCCAAAGGACTTCAAACTTCTGGATATGACTCTGTACGATGGCACTTCAGACCCCAACCATCACCTCAACAATTTCAAAAGTAGAATGTACCTCAATGACGCCTCGGATGCAGTTCGCTGCAAAGCCTTTCCAACAACTCTTACCAAGACAGCCATTAGATGGTTCGACAGCCTACCTCCAAAGTCCATCTCGAGCTTCGACGACCTGGCCAAAAAATTCCTGGCCAGATTTTCCATACAAAAAAATAAGGCTAAACACGCCCCAGCCTACTAGGGATCAAGCAAGGAGATCGGGAAAGTCTTCGTAACTACATGGAAAGATTCAACAAAACATGCATGGACATACAAAGTCTACCAATAGATGCTGTCATTATGGGCCTCATAAATGGCCTACGAGAAGGACCTTTTAGCCAATCTATATATAAGAAATATCCTGCATCCCTGGACGAAGTACAAGAATGGGTGCAGAAGTACATCAACGTGGAGGAGAATTCACGACTTGGGGAAGCCTCGAGGTTCGGTTCCGCCTACCGAGACAAAGATAAAGAATCCAAGAAAAAAGAAGATCGGTCCGGGGAGAAAATAAAAAATATCATAACTACACCCCTCTTAGGGTATCCTTGGAAGATGTTTACAAAGAAGTCTGCCATACGGAAAAAATACCCCCAGCTCGGCCACTCAAAGGCAAAAAAGGAGGAGGAAATCGGAACGAATACTGTGAGTATCATCGAGTCTGAGGACATTCCACCAACAAATGCTTCGACTTGAAAAATGTCATAGAAAAATTAGTAAGAGAAGGAAAACTAGATCGGTTTTTGGCCAACCGGGATGAAGAGCTAAGAAAAAGAAGAAGGGATGAAGATGTCGGACGGTCTAAGCGATCACCTCGCACACCGGAAAGACACGTCCACATGATACACGGCGGATTTGCGGGAGGAGGAATCTCCAAATCATCCCGCAAGCGACACCTCAAAGAAGTATACCATGTCGAAGGAACGAAGGAGGCGCCAGACATCCCAGCAATTACGTTTACCAAAGAAGACGCATCCGGAATCATCTCAGGATACGACGATCCCATGATCATCACTATCATACTGGCAAACGCCATCCTCCACTGTACATTAGTTGACTAAGGAAGCTCCGCCGACATCTTATTCAAAACTGCCTTCGACAAGCTCGGCTTAGAAGAAAAGGAGCTAAGAGCATACCTGAACAGCCTGTTCGGACTTGGGGATACCCCAGTACAACCACTGGGATACGTATCACTACACACAACCTTTGGAAAGGGGAACCAATCCAGAACACTCAAGATAGACTACATCGTGGTCAACGTAAGCTCAACCTACAATGCCTTAATAGGTCGGACAACGTTAAACCAACTCGGTGCAATAGTTTCAACTCTACATCTATGTATGAAATTCCCAACTGCAGAAGGAATACCTACAATAAAAGCAGATCAAAGGATGGCGCGTCGCTGTTATAACGAAAGTCTAAACCTCAGAGGCGAAGGAGAAGAGTTCCACACAATCGAACTTGGTAGAGTTCAGAGGCAAGAAGAACTCCGTCCACAGCCCGAAGGTTAAGTAGAGAAAGTTCAGATCGGAGACACCTCGGATAAGACAACTAATATTGGCACAATCCTGAAAGGAGACGCAAAGGAATCACTCATATAGTTCCTACGAGATAATGTTGATCTCTTCGCATGGAAAGCTGCCGACATGCCAGGCATAGATCCCGAACTGATGAGCCACAAGTTGGCAGTCTATCCGGGATCCCGGCCGGTACAACAAAGACAAAGAAAACTCATACCAAAACGGTCTCAGGCTGTAGCAGAACAGCTGCAAGCACTGTTAGAGGCAGGATTCATAAGAGAAGTTAAGTACCCACTATGGCTAGCAAACGTCGTCTTGGTGAAAAAGTCAAATGGGAAGTGGCGAATGTGCACCGACTACACCAACCTCAACAAAGCCTGCCCAAAAGATCCTTATCCACTCCCAAGCATCGATGCTCTAGTAGACGCCTCATCGGGATATAAGTATCTCTCGTTTATGGATGCATACTCGGGGTACAACCAGATCCCAATGTATCAATCAGATCAAGAAAAAACCTCATTTCTAACACCCAAAGCAAACTATTGCTACATCATAATGCCTTTCAGCCTTAAGAATGCGGGAGCTACTTATCTAAGGCTAATGAATAAGGTCTTTTCAGACCACATCGGAAAAATCATGGAGGTCTACGTGGATGACATGTTGATACCATACGGAAGCATGGCATGCGACTTAACCCAGCTAAATGCACCTTCGCAGTGGAAGCAGGTAAATTATTGGGCTTTATGCTCACACAAAGAGGAATCGAGGCAAATCCAGATAAATGCCAGGCCATACTCAACATGAAGAGCCCAACTTGCGTCAAAGAGGTACAACAACTCAATGGGAGATTGGCGGCCTTATCCAGATTCCTAGCAGGGTCAGCGATAAGATCCCTCCCTTTCTACGCTACTTTAAGGAAGGGAAAAAAATTCGAGTGGACAACGGAATGCGAGCAAGCCTTCCGAGACTTCAAAAAATTCTTGGGACGGCCACCTATCATATCTCGACCACGAGAAGGAGAACCACTCATATTATACCTCGCAGTAGGAAGTCGGGTAATAGCCTTAGCACTAATTAAAGAAGACGAGGGTGGGCAACAACCCGTCTACTTCATTAGTAAAGCACTGCAGGGGTCAGAGCTGAACTACCAGAAAATAGAGAAGTTTGCCTACGCTCTCATACTAACATCCCGACGACTTCGCCCGTACTTCCAAGCTCATACCATTAAGGTTTGGACCAACCAGCCCATAAAGGGGATATTGCAGAAAACAGATCTAGCTGGAAGAATCCTACAATGGGCAATCGAATTGTCCGAGTTCGACTTCCAATACGAGGTGCAGACAGCTATTAACTCACAATACCTAGCCGACTTCATTGCAGAACTCACCGACACCCCGGAGATCCCCATAGAGTGGAATATATACGTGGACAGTTCCTCGAATAAAACCGGAAGCGGTGCAGGTCTGATAATTGAAAGCAACCAAGGAACCCAACTTGAGCTTTCCCTTAAATTCGGATTCCTGGCCTCAAACAACCAGGCAGAATACGAAGCATTATTAGCTGGTTTGAAGCTGGCTAGGGAGGTTGAAGCTCAGAAACTCAACATCTACAGCGATTCACAAGTCGTTACCTCACAAATAACAGGGAGCTACCAAGCCAAAGACCCTACCATGAAAAAATATTTGGATAAAACCAAGGAATAGCTCGGACAACTCGGGGAATATAGGATCTACCACATACCCCGCGAGCAAAACGCCCGAGCTGACGCACTCTCAAAACTAGTCAGCACCAAACCAGGGGGCAACAATAGAAGCCTCATCCAGGAAATACTACAGAACCCGTCAATATCGGAAGAAGAAAAAGTCCTAGCCATAACAGGTCGGGATCAAGGATGGATGACTCCCATAATTAACTACCTCAAAACAGAAGCGCTCCCTACAGATGAAAAGAAGGCAAAGAGGTTAAAAAGGGAGGCACAGTACTACATTATCATAAACAACACCCTATACAAAAGAGGGATCTCAATACCATTGTTAAAATGTGTACCGACTTCCAATACAAAGAGAATCTTGGAGGAAGTACACAGCGGCATTTGTGGCAATCATCTCGGAGCGCAAGCTCTCACCAAAAAGGTACTCCGGGCGGGATTCTATTGGCCAACTCTACGAAAGAAAGCTACAGAATTTGTAAAGACATGTCCACCATGTCAGAAGCATGCCAACTTTCACATCGCTTTGCCGGAAAAGCTCATCAGCGTGACCTCACCCTGGTCATTTGCAAAGTGGGGACTCGATCTTCTCGGACCCTTTCCCCAAGGATCGTGACAAGTCAAATTCCTCATAGTAGGGGTAGACTATTTCACAAAATGGATTGAGATAGAACCCCTAGCCAACGCCACTGCTCAAAGAAGCCGAAAATTCCTATATAGGAACATCATTACAAGGTTCGGGGTCCCATACTCCATCACCACAGATAATGGCACCCAATTCAAAGATGCAGGCTTCAGAAAACTAGTGGCTGACTTGAATATAAAACACCAGTTCACCTCCATCGAACATCCCCAAGCCAATGGACAAGCCGAAGCGGCCAATAAAGTCATATTGGCCGGGCTGAAATGGAGACTGCAAGAAGCAAAGAGAGCTTGGGCCGAGGAACTTCCACAAGTCCTATGGGCGTATCGAACAACCCCCATTCTACTACGAATGAATCACCATTTCGATTAGCATACGGAGTGGAGGCAATGATTCCAATAGAAGTCGAGGAAGGGTCTCCCCGAGTAGTCCACTACAATGAACAAACCAACTCCCAACTTCAAAGAGAAGAGCTCGACCTACTTCCGGAAATCCAAGAAAGAGCTCGGATCAGAGAAGAAGCACTAAAGCGGCGAATGGCTTCCAGGTATAATCAAAAGGTAGTGCCAAGAGGTTTCACTGAGAACGATCTCATCTTAATCCGAAATGATATTGGAACAACTCGACCTGGAGAAGGAAAGATGGCAGCCAACTGGAAAGGACCCTACCGAGTCAAAGAAGTACTTGGAAAGGGCTACTATAGACTGTCCGAACTCGAGGGACGAGAACTCCCCAAATCATGGCACCCTAGTAACCTAAGAATGTACTATAGCTAGGAAAGGTAAAAGATCTCATCACAAGATGCACTCTTTTTCCTGAAAAGGTTTTTTAATGAGGCATCAAGACCGAGATTTAATCCGACTTAAGGGTACGAAAAACTCCCGCATGTATATATTTGCACTTTCTTTGAATAAAATACATTTAAGATATTCTACAAATTCCCAAGATGCATTAATCTGAAGCATTCATCGTCTGATTATAAAGCAACAGATCGATAAAAAGTGAAGAACAGATTAACTGTACGATCTCGATAAGAATGATCGTCCAACGAAGGTGAAAACGCGATTCACCTAAAGGACGATCAAACCAGGACAGAAACCACCATCTACAAATCGGCAAAGATGAACACAGAATAATGCAAGAAGTTATCAAAAGTGATCCCAAAAAGAACCTGACGAGGTCTTATGGATTGCTATATAATAACTTAAAAAGACTGGCCGACACTAAAAAATTGGACCAAGTCAACCCAAGTTATTAGCAAATCCCTGGAAAGAGGTCTGGCCAACCCTATTAAAGAGGAATTGCTATAACTTAGAAGAGATCGACCTAACGATGTTGGTCTCCTACAAGACAAGTTATCAAAGTAATCCCTAAAAGAGACTTGACAAAGGTCCAAGAAAGAGGATTACAAAAATAACTTAGAAGAGATCGACTTAACGAAGTCGGTCTCCTACAAGACAAGTTATAAAAGTAATCCCTGAAAGAGACCTAACAAAGGTCCAAGAAAGAGGATTACAAAAATAACTTAGAAGAGATCGACCTAACGAAGTCGGTCTCCTACAAGACAAGTTATAAAAGTAATCCCTAAAAGAGACCTAACAAAGGTCCAAGAAAGAGGATTACAAAAATAACTTAGAAAAGATCGACCTAACGAAGTCGGTCTCCTATAAGACAAGTTATACAAGACAAGCAGCAAGATTCCAACACTCTCAGAAACCTGAAGAGATACCATGTTAAAGCGCAATAAAAGCATAGTATAATAAAGCTTCAAGAGGCCACCAAAATCTACCTCAGAAAGCTACTTTTGTTTTTCAAAGTAAAAGTTGCCAGGCAGGCAACTAAAAAGCGTCAGTAGTTAAACAAAACAATAAAACAGTTCAAAAGCCCACAAACCGAGCTATTTACACAAATACTTAAAAAGAAGATCAGCAAAGATCGGGAGCCTTCCCGGCAGCATCAGTATGGGGAAAAGGAAGGCGAGTCTGAATAGGTACAGCATCTACAGTTCCATCATCACAGTTCAAAATCTGACAATCCGGATCAGACATAACTAGATGAACCGAGGAGGTAGACACCTTGATAGAAGGCACTGGGGGAGGTTCAACATCATCATCATCCTGGTCATCAGGGACAATCTTACCATCCCTCACAAGATTGTCCAGACTAAAGAGAGTAAGATCGGCCTCAGGAGCAATAACCCGAACCTGCTCCTTCAGGTTCTCATAGGCAGCAGTTATACTGCCAACAAGATGACCCTGGAGCTCAGAGTAATCAGCTCGGATGTTCTCCAACTCCTCCTTCAGACGCATTCCATCCCGATAAGATGTGACATAGCTATCCTTAAGCCTCAGTGCCATGTCTTCAGCCAGCCTCACAGAGGCAGCCAAAGAAAGGGAACTCACCTTCTCATTCTCCAGATCTTTTTCCAACTTGGCCACCTTCACTTCAAGCTCCTCCTTCAAGCCTTTTATCCGATCAAACTCCCATTTGGCCTCCTCCATAAAAGCTTTGGTGGCATGGAGAGGAAGACTTTGAGCAGTTCGATACAGGGCCGCTCCCATGTGTGCCATTTGATACTACTTTGAGTTATATAATCAAAATGATGAAGAAGTGACACATCATCCATAGGGAGGACACCATAAGGACCGATTTGTTGATCTACAAACTCGACCGCATCAAAGTTAGGAGCATCAAGGTTGAAAGGCTCAATTGTTTTTTGCTTCTTACTAGAAGGAGCACCAGAAGCAGCGGCAGAAGTCTGTGGAGGATCGACCAGACGAACCCGAGGAATAGGAATTGCTTTCCTCGGCCCGGGAGAACTCGGCACAGGAGGTTTCACTGGAACCTGAGAAGATCCATCTCCGGCCACCTTGGCTGAGATGTTTTGAGAAGCAGTTGCCTTCTTTGCCTTTTTCAAGGCCTTCATGGAGTCATTGTTTTTTGACATCTTTGAAAATACAGAATCAGCCATAGTAAAGGGTTACAATCACAAGAAGAGGAAGCAAAACTAAGAAAACAAGTACAGAAACAAGTCAGACAAGTACCCAAAACAGTCCGAACCAAGGACGGGTCATTCAAAAACCTTTTTGTATCAAGATGGGGTGGTTCCCCCCATAAATCCTCAAGAACAACAACAAAAGCACACTCAACCTCGTCAAGCATCTCCCATGTATACCGAGACACTCTCACATCCTTCTGCCACTCTAGAGGGAAAGGAGGCTCATCATTTTCATCAAGAAAAAAGGGGCGGGCCCCCTCGACAGCACGAACTCTAAAGAAGTAATTCTTAAAATCCTTAAAGGACTCGTCATACATGGCAAAAACTTTATGGCCCTGGACAGACCTAAAAGAACCCCAGGAAGCTTTCTTTTTGGAAGAACCACTAGGCTTGGCAGAAACAAACAGATAAAGGAAAAGAGTCTGAGAAGGTGTTACGCCTAACTCTTGGCACAGTAGCTGAAAGATCTTGACAAAACCCTAGGAATTCAGGTGATGCTGGGATGGGGTAATGTTACACGACCACAACAGGTCGGTCTCGAAAGTAGTAAAAGGAAAAGTAATGTCCAACTGACTGAAGAAATATTCATAGGCATAGAAGAAGGGACGTTCTCCCTCGATGGAGGTAGGAAAACAAACCCTTTCATCAGAATCAGGAGCGACAAGCTCATAATCCCTCTCCCGGGCACTATTACCATAGATCCTATGGCGCTTCCTCAGCTCTACGCAAAATTCAGCATCCACAATAGAGACACACATCAAGACAAGGGAGTCCAGCCAATCGGACATCCCCTTGGGAACTCTAGAAGACATCTCTACAATGTTATTGCGAGAAGACATGAGGCCAACTAATCCTACAATAAGAAAAGAAGATGGGATTACTAAAAACATCTCGAACGAAGGACAAAACAACTCGATTAATACGACACAAGCGAACAAATAGAAAAGGAAAACCCCAAGACTCAAACCAAAGTCCTGGGGCATTCTTTGGAGGCAGTAACAAAGCAAGGTTTTCAGGAAAAATCTACAGCTCGCATCCCAGCATCTCTCAAACAAGAAAAGAAGACTTCAAACAAATAAAGCATTTCGAAAAAGGAAAGTAGAAACACAAAAATCATCAAAGCCACTATCTTTCTACAGTCTACCAGCAAAGAGCATTGTCAACAACACCAAGCAGAAAATCGTCAAAAACACAACCTTTTGCAGACTCAAGCAAAAACCCTAAAAAGTATTAAGAGGAAGTCAAGAAAATGCACTCCAAGCAAAAAGCAAACTATAGGTATCATTATCTCCCACAAAGGTACAGCAACAAGGATCTTTTAAAATTAAGGAGCAAGAGATAGTTTTTCCGAAAATAACAGCTAGAAGCAACAATAGAACATGCAAACCCCTGGAAAACCGCAAAGAAGAAACACCAGGAATACGTGAAGAAGAAAAAACACATTACAGCGACAAGAAAACACAAGATCATAAGAAAGGTTCAAACTTTTTCGACATTCAAGCAAATATCAACAATTTACTAGAGAATTAAAGACAAAGAAAAACGAAAAGAAAATGGAACCAACCTGGAAAAAAGCAGGAAGCTTCAGAAAAGTTGGAGATGGAGAGACGGAATCACCCATCAATGAACGATGCTGCAACGCAAGAAAAGCAAAATGTGGGCGAAAGACAGATAACGAGAGAACGAAGGGAGAAGTTACGAAGAGGTGCGAAGAAGGGAAACCGTTTTCTGATCGCAAATTCAAAATAAAAGGCCACAAGGAAAAACGGGGCAATTAATACCAATTAATGAAGGTATTAAACCCTCGCACGTTCCCAAAGCGCTAATATAAAAGCACGCGCTTTTAGAGAAAAATGTTCCACATTCAAAAATCTTCTACAAAGGAATCGACAAAATGCTTGAGTTCGGCTTCACTAGAGAAGGACCGAAGTCAAGGACTCGACCTCAAAAAAGAAGACCGAGCTCAAGCAGGGGCACTGTTCATACTTTGGGTCGAGCTGTCCGAGCCGGGATGTTCAGTAGCAAAGCGACCGACCTCTTTAGGTCAAGCGGACCGACTTCTTCGTAAAGAACTCGGCCAAATCGACAGGAAAGCCCAAAGAAGGGCCCAACTGAAGGAATACGACCCCGATCCAAAGGCAGCCGAAGCCTATAGAGATAAGGGCAGTTCCATGGAAGATAAGCTGACCTCGACAAAAGATAAGATAAGATAAGATAACTAACTTATCTTATCCAAAGAAGGTCACATCTCACCATTATAAATACAATGGAGCACCCAGGTATAACTCATACTCTGATTATATTCAATACCTGCTTAATACCCTTGCTAGCTTAAGCATCAGAGTCCCTTGCAGGTACCCCCCACCCTCCGGGGACGAAGGATTAGCACTACCACCAAGTCCAACAAGTCGGACACAACCGCTCCGACCAGCACAGAAGATCTCGTCCGAGATCGACCTCCAGTTTTAGGTAACCCCCGGAACAGTTTGGACCTTTGTTAGGTCTTTCTTAGGGATTACTTTTATAACTTTGTTTGCGGGAGGCCGACTTCATCACGTGGGTCCTTTATAAGTTATTTTTAGTAATCCTTTTTCTTGGACCTTTGTTAGATCTCTTTCAGGGATTACTTTTTATAACTTTTTGGTTTTGGGGCCGACTTCTTTACGTCGGTCCTTTATAAGTTATTTTTAATAATCCTCTTTCTTGGACCTTTGTCAGGTCTCTTTCAGGGATTACATTTTATAACTTTTGGTTTTGGGGCCGACTTCTTTACGTCGGTCCCTTATAAGTTATTTTTAGTAATCCTCTTTCTCGGACCATTGTCAGGTCTCTTTCAGGGATTACCTTTTATAACTTTTTGGTTTTGGGGCCGACTTCTTTATGCCAGTCCCTTATAAGTTATTTTTAGTAATCCTCTTTCTTGGACCTTTGTCAGGTCTCTTTCAGGGATTACTTTTTATAACATTTTGGTTTTGGGGCCGACTTTTTTATGCCGGTCCCTTATAAGTTATTTTTAGTAATCCTCTTTCTTGGACCTTTGTCAGGTCTCTTTCAGGGATTACTTTTTATAACTTTTTTGTTTTGGGGCCAAATTCTTTACGTCGGTCCCTTATAAGTTATTTTTAGCAATCCTCTTTTTTAGGGCTGACTAGGCCTCTTTCCAGGGATTGACTTTTTATAACTTGTTATTGCGGCGACTGGTCCGACTTCTTTACGTCGGCCTATCTTTTAAGTTATTTATAGCAACCCATTTTATTAAGACCTCGTCAGATCCTTTCTATGGATTGCTTTCAATAACTTCTTGCATTATTCTATTTTCATCGCTTTTTCATCTTTGCCGTTTATTGTAGAGATTGGGTTTTGTTCCCCGTTTGGTTGACCTTTTGATGAATTCGGTTTTCATCTATTTTGGTCCTTTTCGTGATCGAGCAGTGAATTTGATTCTCACTTTCTGCTGACCTTGTAGCTTTATAATTCGGTGATGAATTTTTAACGTTTCAGATTAATGCGTCTTGAGTATTTATAGAGAATCTAAAACTTTATTCAAAGAGAATGCAAATATATACATGTGGGTGTTTTATCCCTCTAAGTCGGGTAATTTGTAGATCTTGGCTTGGCACCTCATTAAAAAACCTTTTCAGCAAAAAGAGTGCGCCTTATCCTAAGATCTTTATTACCTCTAATTGTAGTACCTTCTTAAGTTGCAGGCGTGCCATGACCTTGGGAGTTCTCGCCCTTTGAGTTTGGACAATCTGTAGTAGCCCTTTCCAAGTACCTCTACGACTCGGTAGGGTCCTTTTCAGTTTGCTGCCAGCTTTCCTTCTCCGGGTCAAGTTGTTCTGATATCATTTCGGATTAGGATGAGGTCGTTCTCGGAAAAACCTTGCGGTACTACCTTTTGATTGTATCTTGAAGCCATTCAATGTTTCAATGCCTCTTCCCTGATTCGAGCTCATTCTCGAATTTTCGGAAGTAGGTCGAGTTCTTTTCTTTAAAGTTGGGGGTTGGCTTCTTCATTATAGTGAATCACTCTGGGCGATCATTCTTCGATCTCCACTGGTATCATTGCCTCCAATCCATAAGCTAATCAGAAAGGTGATTCCTTTGTGGTGAAGTGTGGAGTTGTCCGATATGCCCATAGGACTTGCGGGAGCTCCTCCGCCCAGGTTTATTTGCGTCCTGTATTCTCCGTTTTAACCCGGCTAATATGACTTTGTTAGCAGCTTTTGCTTGTCCGTTGGTCTGAGGGTGTTCTATGGATGTGAATTGGTATTTTATGTTCAGGTCGGTCACCAATTTTCTGAAGCCTACATCTGTAAATTGAGTGCCATTGTCTGTGGTGGTGGAGTATGGAACCCCAAACCTTTTGACGATGTTTCTCTACAAGAATTTTCGGCTTCTTTGAGCAGTGGCATTAGCTAGGGGTTCCACCTCAATCCATTTTGTGAAATAGTCTACCCATACGATGAGAAATTTGACTTTTCTGGATCCTTGAGGGAAAGGAACGAGAAGGTCGAGTCCCCATTTTGCGAATGGCCAGGGTGAGGTTAAGCTGATAAGCTCCTCTGGTAGGGTGATGTGAAAGTTGGCATGTTTTTGGCATGGTGGACATGTCTTTACAAATTCTGTTGCTTCTTTTTGTAGAGTCGGCTAATAGAATCCGGCTTGGAGTACCTTTTTGGTAAAAGCCTGTGCTCCGAGATGGTTGCCACAGATGCTGTTGTGTACTTCTTCTAAGACTTTCTTTGTATTGGAAGTCGGCACACATTTTAACAGTGGTGTTGAAATCCCTCTCTTGTATAGAGTATTGTTTATGATTGTGTAGTGTTGTGCCTCTCGTTTTAACCTCTTTGCCTCTTTTTTATCTTTGGGGAGTGTTTCTGTTTTGAGGTAGTTAATTATAGGAGTCATCCATCCTTGATCCTGACCTGTTATGGCTAGGATTTCTTCTTCTTCCGAGATTGACGGGTTCTGCAACGTTTCTTGGATGAGGCTTCTATTGTTACCCCCTGGTTTGGTGCTGGCTAGTTTTGAGAGTGCATCAGCTCCGGCGTTCTGTTCTCAGGGTATGTGGCGGACCTCATATTCCCCGAGTTGTCCAAGCTGTTCACTGGTTTTGTCCAGGTACTTTTTCATGGTAGGATCTTTGGCTTGGTAGCTCCCTTCTATTTATGAAGTGACTACCTGTGAGTCGCTGAAGATGATGAGCTTTTGAGCTCCAACCTCCTTAGCCAGCTTCAAACCAGCTAGTAGTGCCTCATACTCGGCTTGGTTGTTTGAGGTAGGGAACCCGAATTGGAGGAAAAGTTCGATTTGGGTTCCCTGGTCGCTTTCTATGATGACACCTGCGCCGCTTCCAGTTTTGTTTGAGGAACCATCCACATAAAGATTCCATTTTGTAGGAATTTTCAGAGTGTCTGTAAATTCTGCAACGAAATCGACTAGATATTACGATTTGATGGCTGTCCGAGCTTCATATTGAAGGTCGAATTTGGACAACTCAACTGCCCATTGCAAAATTCTGCCTGCTAAGTCTGTTTCCTACAAAATCCCTTTTATGGGTTGGTTGGTCCGAACCTCAATGATGTGAGCCTGGAAATATGAACGGAGCCGTCAAGAGGTTAGTATGAGAGCATAGGCAAATTTTTCTATTTTTGGTAGTTCAGCTCGGATCCTTGTAATGCTTTGCTGATGAAGTATATAGGTTGTTGCCCATTGTCGTCTTCTCGGACTAGTGCTGAGGCTACTACCCGACTTCCTACTGCGAGATATAATATAAGTGGTTCTTCTTCCCGAGGCTGAGTTAGGATATGTGGCTGTCCCAGGAATCTTTTAAAATCTTGGAAGGCCTGCTCGCACTCCATCGTCCATTGAAACCTCTTTCCCTTCCTTAGAGTGTCATAGAAGGGGAGAGATCTTATTGCTAATCCAGCTAGAAATCTGGACAAGGCTACCAACCTTCCATTGAGTTGTTGTACTTCTTTGACACAAGTCGGGCTCTTTGGTGCACGAAATTGTGATCATCAATGGTGCCATCAACATGATACGCTCAATTACAATCTCAACTCTTTATCACAACTTCGCACAACTAACCAGCAAGTGTACTGGGTCTTCCAAGTAATAAACCTTACGCGAGTAAGGGTCGATCCTACGGAGATTGTTCGTATGAAGCAAGCTATGGTCATCTTGTAAATCTCAGTCAGGCGGATTCAAATGGTTATGGAGGATTAATGATTAAAAGATAAATAAAACATAAAATAAAGATAGAGATACTTATGTAATTCATTGGTGAGAATTTCAGATAAGCGTATGGAGATTCTTTGTCCCTTCTGTCTCTCTGCTTTCCCACTATCTTCATCCAATCCTTCTTACTCCTTTCCATGGCAAGCTGTATGTTGGGCATCACCGTTGTCAAAGGCTACAGTCCCGTCTTCTCAGTGAAAATATTCAACGCGCTCTATCACAGCACGGCTATTCATCTGTCGGTTCTCGATCATGTCGGAATTGAATCCAGTGATTCTTTTGCGTCTGTCACTAACGCCCCACAATCGCGAGTTTGAACCTTGTCACAGTCATTCAATCCCTGAATCCTACTCAGAATACTACAGACAAGGTTTAGACCTTCCGGATTCTCAAGAATTGCCGCCAATGGATTCTAGCTTATACCACGAAGATTCTGATTAAGGAATCCAAGAGATATACATTCAAGCCTTGTTTGCATGTAGAATGGAGGTGGTTGTCAGGCACGCGTTCATAAGTGAGAATGATGATGAGCGTCACATAATCATCACATTCATCATGTTCTTGGGTGCGAATGAATATCTTAGAACAAGAATAAGCTGAATTGAATGGAAAATGGTAGTAATTGCATTAATACTCGAGGAACAGCAGAGCTCCATACCTTAATCTGTGGTGTGTAAAAACTCCACCGTTGAAAATACATAAGTGATAATGGTGATCATTGGCTTCGGCCCCAGAAAGGGAACCAGAAGAACCAAGATGAAAATACAATAGCAAAATGTCTTATTTATAGAGAACTAGTAGCTTAGGGTTTACAGAAATGAGTAAATGACATAAAAATCCACTTCTGGGCCCACTTGGTGTGTGCTTGGGCTGAGCATTGAAGCTTCTATGTGTAGAGACTTTTCTTGGAGTTAAACGCCAGCTTTTGTGCCAGTTTGGGCGTTTAACTCCCACTTCTGTGCCAGTTCTGGCGTTAAATGCCGGGAATTCTTGAGCTGATTTGAAATGCCGGTTTGGGCCATTAAATCTTGGGCAAAGTATGGATTATTATATATTTCTGGAAAACCCTAGATTTCTACTTTCCAACGCAATTGAGAGCGCGCCAATTGGGCATCTGTAGCTCCAGAAAATCCACTTCGAATGTAGGGAGGTCAGAATCCAACAGCATCTGCAGTCCTTTTTCAGCATCTGAATCAGATTTTTGCTCAGGTCCCTCAATTTCAGCCAGAAAATACCTAAAATCACAGAAAAACACACAAACTCATAGTAAAATCTAGAAAAGAGAATTTTAAATAAGAACTAATAAAAATATAATAAAAACTAACTAAAACATACTAGAAACATACTAAAAACAATGCCAAAAAGCGTATAAATTATCCGCTCATCACTCGTCATGTCGAGTATGGCCCGGCATTTATCCGGATTTGCTTCGATTCCTCTTTGTGTGAGCATAAAACCCAAGAATTTTCCAGCTTCTACTGCAAAGGTGCATTTTGCAGGATTAAGTCACATACTATGCCTTCTTATAGTGTCGAATACTTGGATGAGGTCGGACAGCAGCGTCTTATCACTTTGTGTCTTTATTAACATGTCGTCCACATATACTTTCATGATTTTTCCGATGTGATCCGTGAAGATCTTATTCATTAATCTCTAATAGGTAGCTCCTGTATTTTTTAGTCCAAAAGGCATGACGATGTAGCAGGAGTTTGCTTTTGGGATTAAGAATGAGGTTTTTTCTTGGTCGGGTGAATACATCGGGATTTGATTGTATCCCGAATATGCGTCCATAAACGAGAGATATTTATATCCGGAGGAGGCATCTACTAGAGCGTCGATACTTGGGAGTGGATAAGGATCTTTTGGGCAACCTTTGTTGAGATAAGTGTAGTCAGTGCACATCTGCCACTTTCCATTCGATTTTTTCACCAAGACAACGTTAGCTAGCCATAGTGGGTATGTGACTTCTCTTATGAATCCTGCCTCCAGTAGGGCTTGTACCTGCTCTTTCGCAGCTTGGGATTGTTCTGGCCCGAGCTTTCTATGTTTCTGTTGTATTGGCCGAGATCCTGGGTAGACTGCTAGCTTGTGGCATATTAACTTGGGTTCTATGCCTGGCATGTCTGCAGCCTTCCATGCAAAGAGGTCGACGTTATCTCGCAAGAACCGTACGAGTGATTCTTTTATGTCTCCTTTTAGGATTGTACCGATATTGGTTGTTTGGTCCGGGATATCTCCGATCTGGACTTTTTCTACTTCACCTTCGGGTTGTGGGTGGAGTTCTTCCTGCCTCTGAGCTCAACCGAGTTCGATTGTGTGGAATTCTTCTCCTCTGCCTCTGAGATTTAAACTTTTGTTGTAGCAGCGGCGCGCCGTCTTCTGGTCTGCTTTTATTGTAGCTATTCCTTCTGCAGTTGGGAACTTCATGCATAGATGTGGAGTCGAGACTACTACGCTGAGCTGATTCAATGTTGCCCGACCTATTAAGGCATTGTAGGCTAAGCTTACGTCGACCACAATGTAGTCTATTTTGAGTGTTCTAGACAAGTTTCCTTTTTCAAAGGTCGTGTGTAGTCTATTTAGGCTGTTCGGATATGCTCGGAGTTCTTTTTCTTCCAGGCCAAGTTTGTCGAAGGCAGCTTTGAATAATATGTCGGTGGATCTTCCTTGGTCTATCAGTGTGCGGTGGAGATTTGCGTTCGCCAATACGATAGTGATGACCATAGGATCATCGTGTCCTGGGATGATGCCGGATGCGTCCTATTTGGTAAAAGTAATTGTGGGGATGTCGGGTGTTTCCTCTCTTCCCTCAACATGATATACTTCTTTAAGATATCTTTTGCGAGATGATTTGGAGATCCTGCCCCCCGCAAATCTTCCGTGTATCATGTGGACGTGTCTCTCGGGTGTACGGGGTGGTCGTTCTGTTTGTCCGACATCTTCATCCCTTCTTCTTTTTCTAGGATTGTCTGCTCGGCTCGCCAAATACCGATCTAATTTTCCTTCTCTTACCAGTTTTTCTATGATATTTTTTAAGTCGAAATATTCGTTGGTGGAATGTCCATAGATTCGATGATATTCACAATATTCTTCCCGGCCTCCTCCTTTTTTGCTTTTGAGTGGTCAAGCTGGAGGTATCTTTTCAGTATGGCATACTTCTCTGTAGACATCCACAAGGGATACCCGAAGAGAGGTATAATTGTGGTATTTTTTTATCTTTTCTCCATGTCGATCTTCTTTTTTCTTGGATTCTTTGTCCTTATCTCGGGAGGAGTAGGAGAATCTGGATTTTGAGGTCTCTCCTAGTCGAGCATTTTCCTCCATGCTGATATACTTCTCTGCTCATTCTTGTACCTCATTTAGAGGTGTGGGATGGCTAAAAGGCCCTTCTCGTAGGCCATTGATGAGGCCCATGATGGCTGCTTTTGTGGGCAGACTTTGTATGTCTAGACATGCCTTGTTGAATCTTTCCATGTAGCTGCGGAGACTTTCTCGATCTCCTTGTTTGATTCCTAATATACTTGGGGCGTGCTTGGTTTTGTCTTTCTGGATAGAGAATCTAGCTAGAAACTTCTTGGTTAGGTCGTCGAAGCTTGAGATGGACCTAGGGGGTAGATTGTCGAACCACTTAATCGCCGTTTTTGTTAAGGTAGTCGGGAAGGCTTTGCAGCGGACTAAGTCTGAGGCGTCAGTGAGGTACATTCGACTTCTGAAATTACTGAGGTGATGGCTGGGATCTGCTGTGCCATCATATAAGGCCATGTCCGGGAGTTTAAAGTCTTTTGGGATTTTAGTCTTCATGATCTCCTTGGTAAATGGATCTTGGTCCTTGCGGGAGCTGTCCTCGTGGGTGGATCGAGTCGCTTTGCCTTTGAGATCGGCTTCGAGTTTTAGGAGTTTCTCCTCCAATTCCCGGTGTCGCCTTATCTCCCTTTGTAGGTCCTTCCCAGCTTCTCGCTGATGTTGGGCTTCTTTCTCAAATTGTTTTAAACGATCTTGAAGCGTCTCAAGGACTCCCGGGTTTGGTGAATTTTTGTCTCCGTTAGGTTGTGGGGTATCTTTTGGTGTAGTGTCCACATTTTTGTGCGGCATTCTATCTTCTAGTTCTGAATCGTGGTCGTTGTCATGGTCGTCCGCCATGATGATGGGATGACTTCCAGGATCCCCGGCAACGGCACCAATGCTCTGAGGGTTACCTGAAACTATAGGTCGATCTCGGACGAGATCTTCTGTGCTGGTCAGAGCTGACGTGTCCGACTTGTTGGAGCTGTCGTGTCCGACCTGTTGGACTTGGTGGAGGTGCTGAACCTTCGTCACCGGAGGGTGGTGGTACCTGCAAGGGACTCCAATGCTTAAGTTAGCAAGGGTATTAAGCAGGTTTTTAGTAGAATCAGAGTATGAGTTATACCTGGGTGCTCCAGTGTATTTATAATGGTGTAGATCGACCTTCTTAGATAAGATAAGTTAGTTATCTTTATCTTATCTTATCTTATCTTTGAGTGAGGTCATCTTATCTTCAAGGGAACCGTCCTTATCTCTATAGGCTTTGGACTGCCTTTGGATTTGGGTCGTGTTCCTCTATGTGGGCCTTTCTTAGGCTTTTCTGGTGATTTGGCCGAGCTATTTGAGGAGAGGTCGGATTGTCCTGACCTGAAGAGGTCGGTCGTCTTATCAGTAGAACATCCCGGATCGGACAACTCAACCCAGGGTATGAACATCCATCCATTGAAAGTGAATGAAAAACCTTTCAGCCTCCATCACTGTTATTTGTACCTCTAATTTCCACGGAAGAACTAACCCACCAGCCATGCCAGTTGGATCAACACAGTATTATTTTTTATTTCACATAAGAACAATACTTCAGGGGATTGGGATCTTCGAATCCCTTGAGAGTGGGGTGCCAATTTTGGGCTGACATTGGCTGACACCTTCCCCCAATTCAGCAACATCCATATCTTCCTTCTCCCTACTCTGCCACCACTCTTCTTCCTCTAACTCACTGTTTCTTCTCTTCAGTCTTGCCACCTGTATCTCTCCTAGCTTCAGTTTCCTTGCCAACTGCTTCAGTTTTGGCTTTTTATTGCTATATCGGTTGGCTTTATATATGCTTTTGCCTTGGCTTTCCTGAAATACAACTGTTATCTGCCCTTTGTTGACATTTACATTGCCCTCACTTTCCAAACAAAATAACAACGTTGAGTTCCTCCAATTCTTCCCTTGTTACTTATTGATTGGATTTCTCTTTTTCTCCCATTGATAAACTTGCAAAGCTCTTTAATAAACTGACAGGAGTTGGTTTCTTATATCCGTCCTTATTCTTTTAGTTAGTCTTGAATTTCTTAGTATTAAATTTCTCCTTCAAGTCTTCCACCCTTCTCCCTATGTGTTTTGCCTTCAACCATTCCCCCCTAATGCTTCTCTATTGGTCTCCATTCTATTTCATTATTTGCTGTAATGGTACAATTTTAACTCCATGGCCTAGATGACCACCCAAGATAGCAAAAATTCTCAATTTACTCATATTTCAGTTGGACCTCCATGATTTTCTTACTAGAACCAGCAATCTTCACTATTTGTTGGAGCTTTTTAGTGACGTTGAGATTGATCCTCAACTTAACAATTCTTGTTTCTATTCCCCTCATAGAAAAAATAGCAACATCAAGTACCTCACCATAGATTTTTCTATTTTCCTTCGTAACTCCTTTGTTTTACAATACTCCGAATTCCCCAGAGTTGGATCTAGATTGAAACAATCGAGAAATCCATCTTTGGTACCTCTCCAGCTTCTGTCCATCTTCGAATGTTCAATATAAAGTTCTTAAACAGCCAGGACATGTCCTTTTCGATCTTGCTCAGGTCTTGTTCATGATCAAAGAAAAATTAAAATGTGTTGTCACTATGATCAATAACCCTCAATCCATCCGGTTGTCACCAGATCACAAACATGTTTGGTTCAATCGTACCAATGCTAAATAATCAATTTGCCATTAATATCCCTACCAAACTCTTTTGAAATTCCTCCAAACCCCTTTTGACATCCGTAGAATCAAAGAAGATTCTACCTTCCTTTTCCATCCCTCCCTGCTTTTTCTCACTAGCCATTTTTGAATCTTTGTTTGCACTAGACACCAGCTGTGCAGATGAGTGTTGTATTCTTAGAAGATTAGAATTAGGATTCCACGTAAAATACACACAAATATATGTAAATTCTATCAGAGCATCTAAATCCTAATGGATATCCTGTAATTTTTAATTTTTCAAAAATATAATTCATCGGACATAAATTAACAGGATAAAATTCGATTATGACGAATTCTAAAATTAACTATATCTATGTAAATAATAAAATTATACCATTTTTACATAAAAATTACCTACCCAATCATATTAAAATTAAAAAATGTTTTGTTGTTTCTCAAAAATTTTCCATACTTTTAATGTCGTGAATAAACTTTTTATTTCGCCAGAAATCAAATTTGGAAAGCAGAATTGTTAGCAGGGGAGAAGGGTAGTTTGTCAATTTAATTATACTATAAGAAAATATAAAAGGTTAATAAAAGTAGCTTTCACTAACCCTGAAACAACACCAATGGGATGACTGTATCCAAAGTAACTATGTTTTAAAAGTAAAATCCTAATTTGGCAAAGAAGAAAGAGTGGTCCTGTGAAGTACCTGATGTATGTGTTCTTTATAGAAAAGAAAACAACGATAGCACGGTATGCTACACTTTTTAATCCAGCTGGATAATAAACATGCCCATTTTTTCTCCTCTTCTTCTCTTATCTTTTTTTTTTTTTTTTTGGTGTTGTGGAGAGTCACCGTGCCATTAATAATAATGCATATGATCGTTTCAAGACATCAGAAGAATGTGAAAGATGGAGGTGGTATATGATATATAGTCTCATTTTTTTATTTGTTTAAAGTTATTTATAAAGCGGAAAGTTGAAAATTAGAAAACATTTTAAGTATATTACCGATTCATGTGTTTCAGTAATTTTAGTCATTAATCTCAATTATACAATTAATTTTAATTTAGTTGTCAATCTCAACCATATGTTTTATGATTGAGATAAATAGTTAAAATCACTCAAAATAAACTTGATTTCATAGGGTACTTGAAATACTTCCTAAAAATTGATAATCTTTAAACTACTAACGTTTAATTGGAATTGGATCTGTACTATCAAAATGATATAGAGATTGATTGGGTCAATCACTTTTTACTTTATGATTACTCTAATTTTATTTTAGACTACCCTATTAGGGGAACAAAGATACCAAACAAAAGCATATGTTAAATTAAATCCTCATGTTGTCACACCTGACACAAGTCAATAATTAGTTTTCGGCTAAAATTGGGAGAATTTGGTTTGGAATTTATGGTAGATACATGGTATTAAATATTAATTAATGAATTAATCTTAAAACTTGTATCATGAGTTCATAACTTGCACAACAATACATAGCACACCAATATAATGATCGAGTTGCAGAGCAGGAGGTAACAAATTAAAGTTGGTACCCAATTCAGAAACATCACAAGATGTCAAAACTCAAAAAGCTGCATCCTCAATTCAATAGGTGAAAATTCACATGCAATTGTTTGATATAATATAAAATTGATGAATAATATTATTAGATAATAATTTAATCAAACATGTTAAATTATTTAACTATTTAAAACGATCAAGATAACTGCATATAAATCTTCACTTATATAAAGTGCATGTTATTTGAATGGTGTTACAAAGTATGAATAATCAATCAATAATTATTTTATTCCATTATAGTTTCAAACGTCACAAACGATTATCTGATCAAATATAAGGTTTGACCTCAAATATTCTGTGCCCGGGTGAGTATGCCGTGGCAACCGCATCTCCTGCCCAAATATAGCAAAAAGAACATTTAATAAACAAATTTATGATAATTTCGCAATAAGTATCTTAAAACAAAAGACTTTCATGTAAAAAATTAATACTGGTTTCAAAAGGGAATTACTAATAGGAGAGGATGTCGAAAAGGAGATGAACAAGGTTGGCGCAGAAGATGAAGAGGAGGAGGAGGAAGATGAAGACGAGGGCGAAGCGCAAGAAGAAGATGAGAAGGATGATGGTGAGGATGATGGTGAAGGGAGAGTCCAAAAGCACCACAAGCATATCTTCTATCACTGTTACTTTATGTGTTGCTAATTTAGTAATTGTAACTGTAATTAGATTGATCGTTTGTGTTGAAGTGTGTTAGTGGAAAATATAATTGCCTTGTGTTTTCCTTTGGAGGTTGCACCGTTCGATCTTGCGTGTTGAAATTTTTTGATGACCAATCATTCTCCAATATCTGCCTCATTCTGATTGTACAAGTGTTTTCGGGTTTTTTCTTTTTTAATGTTCTAAAACTATATAATGAAGACTTATTTTTTTAATATTTAACTAAAAATATTATTTATACATTAGAATTAATTATTAAAATTAATTATTATATATTTAAATATATATAAATATTGTGCATTAAATTAGTCTCTTCATTAGTTTGTTCTCATTTTTTTGTAAACTTAAAATTCTCAATATTTTTTAATACATTAATTTTAATTTTTTATTATATAATTTTTTATAATAAATTTTTTAATTAATAATTTTAACTTGTTTCATTAGAGTACATGTTAGCTAAATCCAAAATTTTATTATTGTCTCTTGTATTTATTTGTATCTGGTTTAATACTGTTCAAGATATAGTTACAATAAATGCTTATGTTAATTAATAGTGTAATATATAAAAAGGCTGCCTAACTAAGTTATAAATAAAATGAATTACTATAATCGACAGTATAAATCTATCTTATTAATTTAGTAAGAAGTCAATTATACGGGGAATCAAATATCCTGAAAATGGATGGAAATAATGAATTTATATTAGTTAACAAGTGTCTTATCAAGTATTATTAAAATATTTATTAAGGTGTTAAATATTAAAAAATTTGTATTAAAAAAATTATTATACTCTTAACGTACACTCTTTACTAAATTAATACCAATATCTCATATAATTCTTTTAATAAAATATTATAGAAAAAAATTATATAATTAAAACTAAAAATTTTAAAACATTTTATAAAAGTACCAGTTTTTAAATAACTTGTGAAAAGATAAAATTAAAATCAGTGTATTTAAAGATATTAAAAATTTTGAATTTATAAAAAAAACGAGAACAAACTAATGAAGCGACTAATTTGGTACACAATATTCAATTTCATGGACTAAAATGAGTCATTTGATATAAAGTAAGGGACTAATTTGGTGCGTATGTATTGATGACATAGTGGATAACAGGTGGACAAATAACATTGTGACACAGAGCATAATCTGACACGGGGCAAAATAACATTAAGACACGTGACATAACCATCCACATTAGCATACCACGTGTCGCTGACCAACACATCATTGTATCGTTATACGTTGCCAAATCATGAGATGACACATGTCACTAATGGTCCATGTCATCAAGTCACAACTGTAAAACCCGGTTAATTAATGACGAATTAACCCATAAATTAGAATTTATTCTAGAAAGCCAAAAAATGTGATTTTTGTAGAATCCACTACTTTATTCTTGAGGTAAGTCACGATTTTAGTTCAGTTTCTCAGCCCTTAAATTTGAATTTTTGGAGAAAAAGTGTTGAGATTTTGGAATTTTTGATGTTATAGAATCCAACTAGCTTGAAGGAGAAGATTAATCTTGACTCCTTGATCTTTGGGTGTGGATAGATTCTCAATCCTAGTGGAATTGTTTAGTCTATGATGTTTGGATATTGAGTTGTTGTGTTTGGGTATGATAATTGTGCCTTAGGTAGTGTGTATGTGAATATTGAAGCATGATTGAGATTTTGGAATGCTTGGAAAAGGACTTTGGTGTGCTAAAAATCTGTTCTTGGAGGTGTTGAGACTTTGAGAGCTGGTGAAAAAGTGATTTGGAAGTGCTCCGGGTTGAGCGGGAAAATCGGCTAAGGTATGGTCTCGGTTTCCTGTATCTAAAATATAATGTGGTGTGAAAACTTAGACTAGAGGCCCTAAGATAGGAATTGAATTGTTGATGTTGTTGAATGGTTGAGATATATTGTGTGGTCATATATGTGATTATGAATATTGATGTTTTGATGGTATGATGCATGAGAGATATGCATGTTTTGATATATATTTGATGATTGGTTGAGGTTGAATTGTGAGTAACCATGTTGATGGTGAGGATGATATTGATTGTATGTAATGATGGTTGATTGGAAATGGTGTTGTTGGAAATTGGGATGAGGAAGAATATATGACATGATAATGTGTTTGAAATCGGGTTATTTGATTGAGATGGGTTAAAATGGTGGGATGGTGATTTGTGAATTTGATAAAAATGTTAATGTATGAGTTGAGGAGGCTTGAGGTTGATTTTTGGTATGTTTTGGTTGATTGTAAAAAGGGTTGGAATTGGTTTGTTTTGAAAGTGGCACTTTGTGGTTTTGTATGAAAATGTGGATTTTGGGCATACTTTGACGGGGCATAACTTGGACTCCGGATCCCCGATTTGTGCCAAACGTGTTTAGAAATGAAATTAGATCTGGGATGTTTATGCCAATCGAAGAACGGGTGAAAATGGTTTGAAACAGCAAAGTTATGCTCATCGGAAGATTGGGGTTTGAAATTGTGAATTCTGCAGCTTTTAACTTAGTAAAATTTTTGGCAGAATGCACTCCCACACGTAAGCGTGGCCGACGTGCACGTGTCATTTTCACTACCCACGCATGTGCCTGGCCGACGCGTACGCGTCAATGTGCTGCTCCAATTGCCCAGCCAAATTTTCGAGAGTTGTGCGAGAATTACGCTGGCTTTGTGCGTGGGGCAGAAAACGCACCCATGCATACGTGTGCCTGACGCGCGGGCGTCACTTGGCTTTTCTCCCATCCACGTGTATGTGTGGGCGACGCATACGCGTCACTATAATTTTTTGGCTTTCCACGCGTGCGCACGCGTAACCCTGTTTTCACCCAAAGGTTAATTTTTGTGTTTTCAAAGCCAAATTTCATATTTCTAAGCCTCCAATCTCACTCCTTATGTCTTAAATTATTACGATATGCCTAGCAGTGGAAAAGGAGCTAGGGAATGTGGTAACTTGTGAATGAATAAAGGAGAGAATTAATGATCAATGATGATCAAAGAGGATTGTATGAGATACAGAGGATGGCGGTGGAAGTGCTTCATGTGCCATGAGCCGAAGGGCTGTATTTGTTAATGAATTGGATGGTTATGGATTGAATTATGAGTCGGATGGCTGAGTTATTGCCGAATTACGGCAGAGCCATTATTGAATTATGGTTGAGTAGGATTGCATATATGCTTATTGAATGAAATGTGAATATTGCACTACCACTATCTGAGATACGGGCTTCCCTGGAAGAAAGTCGTGGCTAGCCACCACGTGCTCCAGGTGGAGACTCGATACTCTGCTGACTCTATATCGTAAGTGTGGCCGGACATTGTGAAAGTTCCGGATGAGTGACGAACGAATTTTTGTGTGGTCTAGAATTCACAAATAAAAGCTCGTTGAAAGTATAACTTCTAAACCAACAAGAATCCTTTCATACAAAAAATTGTTGGTCACAAGTAACAAAACCTAATAAAAAATAAACCGAAGAATTCAAACCTCGGGTCGTCTCTCAAGGAATTACAGGAAAGTCTGCTTATAATTGGTTATGGAAATTGTATCTTTTGGGGTTTTTTAAGACAAGAAGCAAGAATAGTAAATGGTAATGAAAATCAAATAATAAAGAGGTCTTGGCAAGGTTTCGTGGTCAAGGATCTCTATCCTTATCACTAACCACAACATGAGAATTGGCAAGGATCAATCACATTAAGTCATCCTCTAACTAGTAGTAAAGGAAAGTTAAATGAGTTATATCATTCCAAGTCCATAAGTCCTAGCTCTCCACCAATTAAATTAGTGAGAACTAGATTTAATGGCTCCCAATTATCAATTACTTGGACATTAGTAACTCAAGGGTCCCCCAGTTACCATCCCAAGCCAAGAACATAAAAGTCTAATTTGAGATCCTCCCAAGCATTTTGTCAAACACTTGGAAGGCACAAAATAAAAGCATAGAAAATTAATACGAAAATATTAAATCCAAGCAATCAATTGAAAGCATCAATACACAAATTGAAGAAAGCAATCATAAATATAAAATACCTCAAATTGCATTAAATAGAAAATCAAGTCTAACATGAGAATTCCTAAACTAAAGAAATCAACAAGGGAAATCAATAAACTAGAATGCTAAGACAAATAAAAGTAGAAGAGAAATCCTAAAACCTAAAACCCAGAGAGAGGAGAGAGCCTCTCTATCTAAAAACTACATCAAAAACCTAAAGTGTGAATAATGAGAAGTGTCTGAATGAATCTTTCATTCCTCCACTATACAGCCTCTAATCTGTGTTTTTTGGGTCGAAAATTGGGTCGAAACTTGGCCCGAAATTGCCCCAGCGTTTTCTGTGTTTTCTGCACCAGACTAGAGGAATATTCACTTCCCAAAATAAAGGTTGTTGAGTCCTAATCTTTGCCTTATCTTTGTGATAACTGTTTTTATTAGGAATTTACCTTAGAATTTATATATTAGTAGTAGTAATTAGTATCTCTATTTTGATTTTATCTCAATAAAGTATTTCCTCTTTATAGGTTAAGGTCGTGATCCAAAGCAAAAGAGTGTGCTTAAGAACTCTGGACACCTCTAATTGGGAACTTTAGCAAAGCTAAGTCACAATCTGAAAAGGTTCACCCAATTATGTGTCTGTGGCATTTATGTATCTGGTGGTAATACTGGAAAACAAAGTGCTTAGGGCCACGGCCAAGACTCATCAAGTAACTGTGTTCAAGAATCAACATACTAAACTAGGAGAATCAATAATACTATCTGAATTCTAAGTTCCTATGGATGCCAATCATTCTGGATTTTAAAGGATAAAGTGAGATGCCAAAACTGTTCAGAAGCAAAAAGCTACTAGTCCCGCTCATCTAATTAGAATCTGAGCTTCACTTGAAACTCTGAGATATTATTGCTTCTTAATTTCTTTTTATCCTACTTTATTTATCTAGTTACTTGAGGACAAGCAACAGTTTAAGTTTGGTGTTGTGATGAGCGGATATTTTATATGCTTTTTGGGGGTAATTTCATGTAGATTTTAGTATATTTTAGTTAGTTTTTAGTATAATTTTTATTAGTTTTTAGGAAAAATTCATATTTCTGGACTTTACTATGAGTTTGTGTGTTTTTCTATAATTTCAGATATTTTCTGGCTGAAATTGAGGGAGCTGAGCAAAAATCTGATTTAGGCTGAAAAAGGACTGCTGATGCTGTTGGATTCTGACCTCCTTGCACTCGGAATGGATTTTTTGGAGCTACAAGAGTCCAATTGGCGCGCTCTCAATTTGGTTAGAAATTAGACATCCAGGGCTTTCCAGAAATATATAATAGTTCATACTTTGCGTGAAGATAGATGACGTAAACTGGCGTTCAACACCAGTTCCATGTTGCAGTCTGGCGTTCAGCGCCAGAAACAGGTTGCAAGTTGAAGTTCAGCGCCAGAAACAGGTTACAACCTGGCGTTTAACTCCAGAAACAGCCCAGGCACGTGAGAAGCTTAAGTCTCAGCCCCAGCACACACCAAGTGGGCCCCAGAAGTGGATTTCTGCACCAATTATCTTAGTTTACTCATTTTCTGTAAACCTAGGATACTAGTTTAGTATTTAAACAACTTTTAAAGACTTATTTTGAATCTCATGACATTTTTAGATCTAAATTTTATACTCTTTAATGGCATGAGTCTCTAAACTCCATTGTTGGGGGTGAGGAGCTCTGCAGCGTCTCGATGAATTAATGCAATTATTTCTATTTTTCCATTCAAACATGCGTGTCCCTATCTAAGATGTTCATTTGCGCTTAACTATGGAGAAGGTGGTGATTCGTGACACTCATCACCTTCCTCAATCCATGAATGTGTGTCTGACAACCACCTCCGTTCAACATCAGATTGAATGAGTATCTCTCAGATTCCTTAATCAGAATCTTCGTGGTATAAGCTAGAATTGATGGCGGCATTCATGAGAATCCGGAAAGTCTAAACCTTGTCTGTGGTATTCCGAGTAGGATTCTGGGATTGGATGACTGTGATGAGCTTCAAACTCGCGAGTGTTAGGCGTGATGACAAACACAAAAGAATCAGTGGATTCTATTCCAACATGATCGAGAACCAACAACTGATTAGCCGTGCTGTGACAGAGCATTTGGACCATTTTCACTGAAAGGATGGGAAGTAGCCATTGACAACGGTGACACCTTACATAGAGCTTGCCATAGAAGGAACTTTGCACTTTTGCATGAGAGGAATATTATGTTACAGGAATTCAAAAGACAAAGCATCTTTGGTGCACGAAATTGCAATCACACTTTTGCAATCCCGCACAACTAACCAGCAAGTGCACTGGGTCGTCCAAGTAATACCTTACGTGAGTAAGGGTCGATCCCACGGAGATTGTCGGCTTGAAGCAAGCTATGGTTATCTTGTAACTCTTAGTCAGGATATCACAAATTATCATGATTGATTGTGAAAAGCAAAAGAACATGAAATAAGTACTTGTTTTGCAGTAATGGAGAATAGGTTGAGGTTTTGGAGATGCTCTGTCTTCTGAACCTCTGCTTTCCTACTGTCTTCTTCTTCAAACACGCAAGGCTCCTTCCATGGCAAGCTGTATGTAGGGTTTCACCGTTGTCAATGGCTACCTCCCATCCTCTCAGTGGAAATGTTCAACGCACCCTGTCACGGCACGGCTATCCAGCTGTCGGTTCTCGATCATGTCGGAATAGAATCCAGTGATTCTTTTGCGTCTGTCACTAACGCCCCACAATCGCGAGTTTGAAGCTCGTCACAGTCATTCAATCCTTGAATCCTACTCAGAATACCACAGACAAGGTTTAGACCTTCCGGATTCTCTTGAATGCCGCCATCAATTCTAGCTTATACCACGAAGATTCCGATTAAAGAATCCAAGAGATATCTACTCAATCTAAGGTAGAACGGAGGTGGTTGTCAGGCACACGTTCATAGTTGAGAATGATGATGAGTGTCACGGATCATCACATTCATCAGGTTTAGGAACAAGTGATATCTTAGAATAGAAGCAAGCATGATTGAATGAAAAACAGTAGTAATTGCATTAATCCATCAAGACACAGCAGAGCTCCTCACCCCCAACCATGGGGTTCAGAGACTCATGCCGTAGAAGATACAATGAGAAACGTGTAAAGTGTCATGAGGTACCGATACAATGTCAAAAGATCTTATTAATAGTGAACTAGTAACCTAGGGTTTACAGAATTGAGTAAATGACAGAAAAATCCACTTCCGGGCCCACTTGGTGTGTGCTTGGGCTGAGCATTGAAGTATTTTCGTGTAGAGACTCTTTCTGGAGTTAAACGCCAGCTTTTATGCCAGTTTGGGCGTTTAACTCTAATTTTTATGCTAGTTCCAGCGTTAAACGCTGGGAATTCTGAAGCTGATTTGCAACGCCTGTTTGGGCCATCAAATCTCGGGCAAAGTATGGACTATTATACATTGCTGGAAAGCCCAGGATGTCTACTTTCCAACGCCGTTGAGAGCGCGCCAATTGGACTCCTGTAGCTCCAGAAAATCCACTTCGAGTGCAGGGAGGTCAGAATCCAACAGCATCTGCAGTCCTTTTTAGCCTCTAAATCAGATTTTTGCTCAGGACCCTCAATTTCAGCCAGAAAATACCTGAAATCACAGAAAAACACACAAACTCATAGTAAAGTCCAGAAAAGTGAATTTTAACTAAAAAATAATAAAAATATAATAAAAACTAACTAAAACATACTCAAAACAATGCCAAAAAGCGTATAAATTGTCCGCTCATCACAACACCAAACTTAAATTGTTGCTTGTCCCCAAGCAACTGAAAATCAAAATAGAATAAAAAGAAGAGAATATACTATAGACTCCAAAATATCAAAGAAACTTAGCTCCAATTAGATGAGCGGGACTAGTAGCTTTTTGCTTCCGAACAGTTTTGGCATCTCGCTTTATCCTTTGAAGTTTAGAATGATTGGCATCTATAAGAACTCAGAACTCAGATAGTGTTATTGATTCTCCTAGTTAAGTATGATGATTCTTGAACATAGCTACTTTATGAGTCTTGGCTGTGGCCCAAAGCACTCTGTCTTCCAGTATTACCACCGGATACATACATGCCACAGACACATAATTGGGTGAACCTTTTCAGATTGTGACTCAGCTTTGCTAGAGTCCCCAATTAGAGGTGTCCAGGGTTCTTAAGCACACTCTTTTTGCCTTGGATCACAACTTTATTTCTTTCTTTTTCTTTCTTTTTCCTTTTCTCTTTCTTTTTTCGTCTTTTTTTTTTTTTTTTTGCTTTTTCTTGCTTCAAGAATCAATTTGATGATTTTTCAGATCCTCAATAACAGTTCTCCCTTTCCATCATTCTTTCAAGAGCCAACAATTTTAACATTCTTAAAACAACAAATTCAAAAGACATATGCACTGTTCAAGCATTCATTCAGAAAACAAAAAGTATTGTCACCACATCAAACTAATTCAACTAGTTTCAGAGATGAATTCGAAATCCTGTACTTCTTGTTCTTTTGTGATTAAAGCATTTTTCATTTAAGAGAGGTGATGGATTCATAGGACATTTATAGCTTTAAGACATGAACTTTAAATTTTATTAATCATGAACTAAGAACAAGACTCAAAAATAGATATAAGATAAGACTAATAATAATAGAAAACAAAAAAAATTAAATAGGCTCCTAATGATAGAGGTTATCACAGAGTTAGGACTCAACAACCTTGATTTTGAGAAGTGGATGCTCCCTCCACTTGAGGGGAGAGCTTTTGGCGTTTCATCTCTTGAAGTTCACGCCCCTGCTTCTCTTGTTCCTTCAGCAATTTGCAGAGCTTGCAGTTCTGATTCTGCTGTTCTTCCTTAAGTTGCTCCATAGTTTCTTGCAACTTGGTGATGGATGCTTCTAGGCTGGCCTAGTAGTCAATTTCAGGAAATTCAGGGAGGAACTCCTGCGCCCTCTTTTTGATAGAATTGTCTTGCATTTGTCCTTCCATTGACTTCTTGGTGATTGGATGTTCAATGGATATGAATTCATCTACTCCCATCTTCACCCCAGCCTCTTTATAGAGCAAGGAGATCAAGCTTAGGTAGGCCAGTTTGGCTTCAGTGGAATTCTTATTTGCAATTGGTTTGAGGTCTCCCCTCTTGAGTTGGTTTGGGACACCTTTTGAATTGGTTATCCATTTAGTTCCAGGGAGGCATATGTCCTCTAGAACTTGATCCAACCCTTTATCTGCTCTCACCATCCTCCTATTAAAGGATTCAGGATCATCTTGTAGTTGAGACAATTTGAAGACCTCTCTTATTTTGTCCAGATGGAAGTAAATAATTCTCCCTCTGACCATGGTTCTGTAGGTATGAAAAGCAGTTCCAGTCATTCTCTGCTTATCTGTCAGCCACAGATTTGAGTAGAATTCCTGAACCATGTTCCTTCCAACCTTTGTCTCAGGGTTGGTTAGAACTTCCCATCCTCTGTTTCAAATTTGCTCTTGGATCTCCGGATATTCATCTTCTTTCAGATTGAATTTAACTTCCGGGATCACTGACCTCAGACCCATTATTTTGTGGTAATGGTCTGCATGTTCTTTGGTTAAGAACTTCTCTTGACTCCAAACATCCTTTGGATTATTCTCTTTCTTGCCTCTTGAATTGGTTTGTTTTCCTCTAGGAGCCATGATCTTGATAAATCTTGGCCTAGTGATCACGAAAAGCACACCAAACTTAGAGGTTTGCTTGTCCTCAAGCAAAAGAAGGCAAAGAGGGGAGAGAAGAGGAGAGCAAATTCGAATGGTGTGGGGAAGGAGGGTGGCCGAATGTGTTTAAATAGGAGAGGAGGAGAGATTTTCAAAAATTTGAAGGAGATTTGAGAAGATATGGAAAAAGTTTGAGGAGATAATTGAGTTTTTTGAAAGAGTCTAGGAAAGGATTTGAAATAGATTTGAAGAAGATTCTAATTTTTGAAATTGGAAAGTGAATGATGAAAGTTTGTGATGTGTTTTTGTAAAAAGATATGGATTAAAACAAGAAAGTTTGAAAAAATATGAAGTGGGAACAAAATCTCCTCCCCCTGCCTTCTGGCGTTAAACGCCCAGAATGGTATCCATTCTGGCGTTTAACGCCCATTTAGTGGCCTATTTGGGCGTTTAACGCCCAGCCAGGTATCCTGGCTGGCGTTAAACGCCAGAAATCCCTTTATCACTGGACGTTTTGCTAAACGCCCAGGATGCTGCACACCTGGCGTTAAACGCCTAGAATGGTGCCTGTTCTGGCGTTTCATGCCCAAAATGGCACAATTACTGGCGTTAAACGCCCAGAATGGTGCCCATTCTGGCGTTTAACGCCCAAAGCACCCCTTACTGGCGTTTTTTCGCCAGTAAGCTCTTTTCCTCTGCTTTTCGCACTGAATCCTTCTGTAACTCTGTGAATTCCTTCAAATTTGATAATTGCCCTTTAAGAATATGTGTAAATCTTGATTAGACAGAATAGATACCCTTCTAATCACTGGGTTGCCTCCCAACAAGCGCTTCTTTATTGTCTTTAGCTGGACCTTCACTGGAAATCACTCAAGTCTCAGTTTTGAGCATTCTTGCTCAAAATTGCTTTCAAGATAATGCTTGATCCTTTGTCCATTAACAATGAACTTCTTGTCAGAATCAGTATCCTGAAGCTCAACATATCCATATGGTGATACTCCTGTAATCACATACGGACCCCTCCAGCGGGACTTAAGCTTTCCTGGGAACAATCTGAGCCTAGAGTTGAAGAGCAGGACCTTTTGTCCTGGCTCAAAGACTCTGGATGACAATTTCTTGTCATGCCACTTCTTTGCCTTTTCCTTATAAATTTTTGCATTTTCAAAGGCATTGAGTCTGAATTCCTCTAGCTCATTTAGCTGGAGCAATCTTTTTTCACCAGCTAACTTAGCATCCATGTTTAGTAATCTGGTTGCCCAGTAGGCTTTATGTTCCAGTTCCACGGGCAGATGACAGGCCTTCCCATACACCAGTTGGTATGGAGAGGTTCCTATAGGAGTCTTGTATGCTATTCTGTATGCCCACAGAGCATCATCCAAGCTCTTTGCCCAATCCTTTCTACGGGCAATAACAGTCCGTTCCAGGATTCTTTTGAGCTCTCTGTTAGAGACCTCAGCTTGCCCATTTGTCTGTGGGTGATACGGAGTTGCTACTTTGTGGCTAATTCCATATCTAACCATAGCAGAGTACAGTTGTTTATTGCAGAAATGGGTGCCTCCATCACTGATCAGTACTCTGGGAACGCCAAACCTGCTGAAGATGTGTTTCTGGAGGAATTTCAGCACGGTTTTGGTATCATTATTGGGTGTGGCAATTGCTTCCACCCATTTAGATACATAGTCTACTGCCACTAGAATATAAGTGTTTGAGTATGATGGTGGGAAGGGACCCATGAAGTCAATTCCCCATACATCAAACAATTCAATCTCTAAGATCCCTTGCTGAGGCATGGCGTAACCATTAGGCAAGTTACCAGCTCTTTGGCAACTGTCACAGTTACGCACAAACTCTCGGGCATCTCTATAGAGAGTAGGCCAGTAGAATCCGCATTGGAGGACCTTGGTTGCTGTTCGCTCACCTCCAAAATGTCCTCCATATTGTGATCCATGGCAATGCCATAGGATTCTTTGTGCTTCCTCTCTGGGTACACATCTGCGGATTATCCCGTCTGCACATCTCTTAAAGAGGTATGGCTCATCCCACAGGTAGTACTTGGCATCTGAAATCAATTTCTTTCTTTGCACTCTGTTGTACTCCTGGGGTATGAATCTCACAGCTTTGTAATTTGCAATATCTGCAAACCATGGAGCTTCCTGAATGGCGAAAAGTTGCTCATCTGGAAAGGTCTCAGAGATCTCAGTAGGAGGGAGGGACGCCCCAACTACTGGTTCTATTCAGGACAGATGATCAGCTACTTGATTCTCTGTCCCATTTCTGTCTCTTATTTCTATATCAAACTCTTGCAGAAGCAACACCCATCTTATGAGCCTGGGTTTTGAATCCTGCTTTGTGAGTAAGTATTTAAGAGCAGCATGGTCAGTGTACACAATCACCTTTGATCCTACCAAATAGGATCTAAACTTGTCAATGGCATAGACCACTGCAAGTAACTCTTTTTCTGTGGTTGTGTAATTCTTCTGTGCGTCATTTAGAACACGGCTGGCATAATAAATGACGTACAGAAGTTTGTTATGCCTCTGTCCCAACACTGCACCAATGGCACGGTCACTGGCATCACACATTAATTCGAATGGTAATGTCCAGTCTGGTGCAGAGATGACTGGTGCTGTGACCAGCTTGGCTTTCAGGGTCTCAAATGCCTGCAAACACTGTGTGTCAAACACAAATGGTGTGTCAGTAGCTAGCAGGTTGCTCAGAGGTTTTGCAATTTTCGAAAAATCCTTTATAAACCTTCTGTAGAATCCTGCATACCCCAGAAAGCTTCTGATTGCCTTAACATTGGCAGGTGGTGGTAATTTTTCAATTACCTCTACCTTTGCCTTATCCACCTCTATTCCCCTGCTTGAAATTTTATGCCCAAGGACAATTCCTTCAGTCACCATAAAGTGACATTTCTCCCAGTTTAAAACCAGGTTAGTCTCTTGGCACCTTTTCAGGACAAGTGCTAGGTGGTTAAGACAGGAGCTGAATGAGTCTCCATATACTGAGAAGTCATCCATGAAGACTTCCAGGAATTTCTCTACCATATCAGAGAAGATGGATAGCATGCATCTCTGAAAGGTTGCAGGTGCATTGCACAGACCAAAAGGCATCCTCCTGTAGGCAAACACGCTAGAAGGGCAGGTGAATGCTGTTTTCTCTTGGTCCTGAGGATCTACTGCAATTTGGTTGTAGCCTGAATAGCCATCCAAAAAGCAGTAATAATCATGACCAGCTAGTCTTTCTAGCATTTGGTCTATGAATGGTAAAGGGAAATGATCCTTTCTGGTGGCCGTATTGAGCCTTCTGTAGTCAATACACATGCGCCACCCTGTGACTGTTCTTGTAGGAACCAGTTTATTTTTTTCATTATGAACTACTGTCATGCCTCCCTTCTTGGGGACAACTTGAACAGGGCTCACCCAGGGGCTATCAGAAATAGGATAAATAATCCCAGCCTCTAGTAATTTAGTGACCTCTTTCTGCACCACTTCCTTCAGGGCTGGATTTAGCCGCCTTTGTGGTTGGACCACTGGTTTGGCATTATCCTCCAATAGGATCTTGTGCATGCATCTTGCTGGGCTAATGCCCTTAAGATCACTTATGGACCATCCAAGAGCTGTCTTGTGTGTCCTTAGCACTTGAATCAGTGCTTCCTCTTCCTGTGGATTTAAAGCAGAGCTTATAATCACTGGAAAAGTGTTATCCTCTCCCAGAAATGCATACTTCAGGGATGGTGGTAGTGGTTTGAGTTCAGGTTTGGGAGGCTGATCCTCCTCTTGAGGAATTTTCAAAAATTCTTTTGTTTCCTCTGGTCCTTCCTGATCAGGCTGAGCATCCTTAAAGATGTCCTCAAGCTCTGATTCTAGACTTTCAGTCATATTGATCTCTTCCACCAAAGAGTCAATAATGTCAGCGCCCATGCAGTCAATTGATGTGTCTGGATGCTGCATAGCTTTTACAGCATTCAACTTGAACTCATCCTCATTGACTCTCAGGGTTACTTCCCCTTTTGTACATCAATGAGAGTTCGTCCAGTTGCTAGGAAAGGTCTTCCTAGAATAAGAGTTGCACTCTTGTGCTCCTCCATTTCCAGCACTACAAAGTCAGTGGGAAAGGCAAATGGCCCAACCTTGACAATCATGTCCTCAATTATGCCTGATGGGTATTTAATCGAGCCATCAGCAAGTTGGAGACATATCCGGGTTGGTTTGACATCTTCAGTCAATCCAAGCTTCCTGATAGTGGATGCAGGTATTAGATTGATGCTTGCTCCAAGGTCACATAGGGCTGTCTTAGTGCAAGCACCTTCTAATGTGCATGGTATTATAAAGCTTCCTGGATCTTGAAGCTTTTCTGGTAAGCTTTTCAGAATGACTGCACTGCATTCTTCAGTGAGAAATACTTTTTCAGTTTCTCTCCAATCCTTCTTATGGCTTAAGATTTCTTTCATGAATTTAGCATAAGAAGGTATTTGCTCAAGTGCCTCTGCAAACGGAATCTTTATTTCAAGAGTCCTTAGATAGTCTGCAAAGCGGGCAAATTGCTTATCCTGTTCCGCTTGGCGGAGTTTCTGAGGATAAGGCATCTTGGCTTTATATTCTTCAACCTTGGTTGCTGCAAGTTTATTCCTTACAGAAGTGGTTGGAGAAGCCTTTTTAGAGGGGTTACTATCAGCACTTGCAGGTGTCTGGTTCCCCTCTGGCGTTTGAACGCCAGGATTGGGTAGAAAATGGGCGTTTAACGCCAACTTTTCCCCCTTTTCTGGCGTTTGAACGCCAGAACTGGGCAGGGAATGGGCGTTTAACGCCAGCTTTCCCCCCTTTTCTGGCGTTTGAACGCCAATAGTATTCCTCTCTGGGCTCTTACTGTCCTCAGAGGGATTTTGGATAGTGGGTTGGCCATCCTCTGTCAATTGTTCCTTTATTGACTTTTTGCTACTTTGAGCAGTGTTATTCAGTGTCTTCCCACTCCTCAGTTGAACTGCTTGGCATTCTTCTGTTATCTGTTTAGATAGCTCCTGTTTTGCCTGATTCAACTGTGATTCCATGTTCTTGTTAGCAATTTTAGTCTCTTGGAGCATCTCTTTAAATTCTGTTAACTGTTTTGTCATCAGGGGTAATTGTTGATTGAGCTCAACCATCTGTTCTTGAGGATTAGGATCAGTGGCTAATGCCATAACTTCTTTTTGTGTAGAGGACTCATTGCTAGAGTACAAATGTTGATTTCTAGCAACAGTATCTATAAGCTCTTGAGTCTCATTAATCGTCTTCCTCATATGTATAGATCCACTAGCTGAGTAGTCTAGAGACATCTGAGCTTTTTCTGTAAGCCCGTAGTAGAAGATGTCTAACTGTACCCACTCTGAAAACATTTCAGAGGGGCATTTTCTTAGCATACCTCTATACCTCTCCCAGGCATTATAAAGGGATTCATTATCCTCTTGTTTAAAGCCTTGGATGTCCAGCCTTAGCTGTGTCATCCTTTTTAGAGGGTAAAATTGATTCAGGAATTTGTCTGATAACTGTTTCCATGTCTTTATGCTTGCTGTAGGTTGGTTATTTAACCACCTCTTAGCTTGATCTTTTACGGCAAATGGAAACAGTAATAATCTGTAGACATCCTGATCCACCTCTTTATCACGTACTGTGTTAGCAAGTTGTAAGAATTGTGCCAGAAACTCAGTAGGTTCTTCTTGTGGAAGACCGGAATACTGGCAATTTTGCTGCACCATGATAATGAGTTGAGGGTTTAGCTCAAAGCTGCTTGCTTTGATGGGAGGTATACAGATGCTACTCCCATATGCAGCTGTAATGGGGTTAGCATATGACTCCAGAGTCCTTTTGGACTGTTCATTCCCACTTATGTCCATAATGGAGAAAAGGGAATTGATGTGAATAGTAATCAAGATATATGTGTATATATATTTTTTTGAAAAGAGGAAAGATAAAAATGACAAAAAGACACCAAACTTAAAATTTTTCAGAAAATCAAACATGAATTTTCGAAAACCTAAAGAAAAACAAAAAGAAGACACCAAACTTAGAATTTTTAAAGATCAAAAAGGGACTAAGGACATGCAAATTCGAAAATTAAAAGAAAAACAAAAGCATGCAATTGACACCAAACTTAAAATATGAAACTACACTCAAATAAAAGACTCTAAACCAACAAAAATAAAACAGTCCTAATCTAAGCAACAAGATAAACCGTCAGTTGTCCAAACTCGAACAATCCTCGGCAACGGCGCCAAAAACTTGGTGCACGAAATTGCAATCACACTTTTGCAATCCCGCACAACTAACCAGCAAGTGCACTGGGTCGTCCAAGTAATACCTTACGTGAGTAAGGGTCGATCCCACGGAGATTGTCGGCTTGAAGCAAGCTATGGTTATCTTGTAACTCTTAGTTAGGATATCACAAATTATCATGATTGATTGTGAAAAGCAAAAGAACATGAAATAAGTACTTGTTTTGCAGTAATGGAGAATAGGTTGAGGTTTTGGAGATGCTCTGTCTTCTGAACCTCTGCTTTCCTACTGTCTTCTTCTTCAAACACGCAAGGCTCCTTCCATGGCAAGCTGTATGTAGGGTTTCACCGTTGTCAATGGCTACCTCCCATCCTCTCAGTGGAAATGTTCAACGCACCCTGTCACGGCACGGCTATCCAGCTGTCGGTTCTCGATCATGTCGGAATAGAATCCAGTGATTCTTTTGCGTCTGTCACTAACGCCCCACAATCGCGAGTTTGAAGCTCGTCACAGTTATTTAATCCTTGAATCCTACTCAGAATACCACAGACAAGGTTTAGACCTTCCGGATTCTCTTGAATGCCGCCATCAATTATAGCTTATACCACGAAGATTCCGATTAAAGAATCCAAGAGATATCTACTCAATCTAAGGTAGAACGGAGGTGGTTGTCAGGCACACGTTCATAGTTGAGAATGATGATGAGTGTCACGGATCATCACATTCATCAGGTTTAGGAACAAGTGATATCTTAGAATAGAAGCAAGCATGATTGAATGAAAAACAGTAGTAATTGCATTAATCCATCAAGACACAGCAGAGCTCCTCACCCCCAACCATGGGGTTCAGAGACTCATGCCGTAGAAGATACAATGAGAAACGTGTAAAGTGTCATGAGGTACCGATACAATGTCAAAAGATCCTATTAATAGTGAACTAGTAACCTAGGGTTTACAGAATTGAGTAAATGACAAAAAAATCCACTTCCGGGCCCACTTGGTGTGTGCTTGGGCTGAGCATTGAAGTATTTTCGTGTAGAGACTCTTTCTGGAGTTAAACGCCAGCTTTTATGCCAGTTTGGGCGTTTAACTCCAATTTTTATGCCAGTTCCAGCGTTAAACGCTGGGAATTCTGAAGCTGATTTGCAACGCCGATTTGGGCCATCAAATCTCGGGCAAAGTATGGACTATTCTACATTGCTGGAAAGCCCAGGATGTCTACTTTCCAACGCCGTTGAGAGCGCGCCAATTGGGCTTCTGTAGCTCCAGAAAATCCACTTCGAGTGCAGGGAGGTCAGAATCCAACAGCATCTGCAGTCATTTTCAGCCTCTAAATCAGATTTTTGCTCAGAACCCTCAATTTCAGCCAGAAAATACCTGAAATCACAGAAAAACACACAAACTCATAGTAAATTCCAGAAAAGTGAATTTTAACTAAAAACTAATAAAAATATAATAAAAACTAACTAAAATATACTAAAAATATACTCAAAACAATGCCAAAAAGCGTATAAATTATCCGCCCATCAATCTCCAAAACTCCAACATATTCTCCATTATTGAACAACAAGTAATTATTTCACGCTCTTTTAAATTTTTTTAGGAATTCAAACTGATAATCATAATTGATATCCTGACTAAGAATAATAAAATAATCATAGCCTGCTTCAAGCCAACAATCTCCGTGGGATCGACCCTTACTCACGTAAGGTATTACTTGGACGACCCAGTGCACTTGCTGGTTAGTTATGCGGATTGCAAAAGTGTGATTGCAATTTTGTGCACCAGCTAGGATGCCCGTAAGTTTCATTTAGGGTCAAGCAACGTGATTTTGTCCATGATTTAATTTGCTTGCCGATGATCGGTCTAGATCTTATCTTGGGATTAGACAGGTTATCTGAGAATGATTTCCTGCTCGATTGTTCTGCAAAATCGGTGGACTTTCTGCCGGAAGATACAGAAGGGCCGGTTGTATTGAATAGTTATTACTTGAATTCTATGATGGTGAATTATTCTGGGACCAAATGTCAGGGTGTTCTATTGTTAACTGTGGGTTTTTTGGGTGATGATCAAAGATTGGAGCAAATTTTGGTTGTGTGTGAGTTTCCAGAGGTGTTTCCCAACGATATTGATGAATTTTCACCTAACCGAGAGGTTGAGTTTGCTATTGAGTTGGTGCCTGGGGCTGGACCAATCTCGAGTGCTCCTTATAGGATGTCACCGCTAGAAATGGCCGAGCTAAAGTCTCAGTTAGAGGATCTGTTGGGTAAGAACTTTATTTGACCAAGTGTTTCTCTGTGGGGCACGCCAGTGTTACTGGTAAAGAAGAAAGACGGGAGTATACGGCCCTATGTGGATTATAGGCAGCTGAACAAGGTCACAATAAAGAATAAGTACCCACTGTCGAGGATTGATGATCTGATGGATCAGTTATAAGGATCTGCGGTTTTCTCCAAGATCGATTTACGATCCGGTTATCACCAGATAAGGGTGAAGGGTGAGAATATCCCTAAGACCGCTTTCATGACTCATTATGGTCATTACGAATACACTGTAATATCTTTTGGGTTGACAATTGCTCCTGCAGTGTTTATGGATTATATGAACAAAGTTTTCCGTCCATTTCTGGATAAATTCGTTGTTGTCTTCATTGATGACATACTAATTTACTCCAAAACTGAAGAAGAACATGCGGAACACTTGAGGACCGTATTGCAGATACTAAAGGAAAAGAAACTCTACGTAAAACTATCTAAATGTGAATTCTGGAAGAGTGAGGTGAGGTTTTTAGGTCACATGGTGAGTAAACAAGGTATAGCAGTAGACCCATCTAAGGTGGAGGCAGTAATGGATTGGGGGCGACCAACCTCTGTAACTAAGACAAGGAGTTTTCTGGGCTTAGCTGGCTATTACAGAAGATTCATCAAAGGCTTTTCGCATATAGCTTTGCCATTGACAAGGTTAACCCGCAAGGACCCGCCATTTGTTGGACCCCTGAGTGTGAGGAGAGCTTTCAGGCGTTGAAGCAAAAGTTAATGACCACGCTTGTATTGGTGTTACCTCAACCAAATAAATCATTTGACGTGTACTATGATGCCTCACTGAAGGGTCTAGGGTGCGTGCTGATGCAGCATCGTAATGTGGTGGCGTATGCCTTACGGTAGTTGAGACCTCCTGAAGTTAATTACCCTACACACGATTTGGAGCTTGCTGCGGTTGTGTTTGCACTAAAGGTGTGGAGGCATTACCTCTATGGTGTTAAGTTCCAAGTTTTCTCTGATCAGAAGAGCTTGAAATATCTCTTTGATCAGAAAGAACTTAATATGCAGCGGAGGAGGTGGATGGAATTACTGAAGGACTACGACTTTGAGTTGAATTACCATCCGGGGAAGGCGAATGTAGTGGCAGATGCGTTAAGTCGAAAGTCGTTGTATGCTGCTTGGATGATGCTTCGAGAAGAGAAGTTGCTCAAGGAATTTGAGAGTCTAAAAATTGGTGTTCAAGAAGTGTCTGGAACTCTGTGTTTGAGTCGATTACAGATCTCAAGTGATTTTAACTCCGAACTTCTAAAGGCTCATAAAAATGATGACGCATTATCGAAGGTGTTACCAGCTATTGAGGAAAGAAAGCAGTGGAGAGTTTTGGAAGATTAAGATGGGTTATGGAGATTCAAGGGTAGGATCATTGTGCCAGATATTGGCACTTTGCAGCAAGATATCTTAAAGGAAGCACATAAGAGCGGATTCTCTATTCACCCAGGGAGTACTAAGATGTACCATGATCTAAAGGCGATGTTTTGGTGGCCGAGTGTGAAGAATGATGTGGCGGAACATGTTTCAAAGTGTTTAACCTGTCAGAAAGTAAAGATCAAACACCAGAGACCTTCCGAGACGTTGCAACCTTTAGAGGTTCCACAATGAAAGTAGGAAAGCATTGCGATGGACTTTGTGTCGGGATTGCCAAGGACTAGGGCCGATTTTGAAGCTGTTTGGGTAATTATGGACCGACTAACGAAGTTAGCTCACTTTTTACCCATTTGAATGAATTACACCCTTGAGGAGCTAGTACGGTTATACATAAAAGAGATTGTGAGACTTCATGGTGTACCTTTTACTAGAATCTCCGATAGAGAGCCTTGTTTCACTTCGAGGTTTTAGGGTGCATTTCAGAAAGCTTTCAGAACCCGATTAAGCCTGAGCACAACTTACCATCCTCAAACAAATGGTCAACCCAAGAGGATGATCCTAACCTTAGAAGATATGTTGAGGGCTTGTGTTTTGGATCAGTCGGCAAGTTGGGATCGATATATGCTGTTAGTGGAGTTTGCGTACAATAATAGCTACCATGAGAGCATTGGAATGGCTCCGTATGAGGCTCTGTATGGGAGGAAATACCAATCTCTGCTATGCTGGCATGAGGCTAGGGAGAAAGGCTTGTTGGGGCTGGAGATGATAGATGAGAGCACTGAACAAGTCAAGAAAATTCGAGATAGGATGCTTACTATGCAGAGTCGTTAGAAGAGTTATACCGATTAGAGGCAGAAGCGCTTGGAATTTGAGGAAGGAGACCATGTTTTCCTTAAAGTTACTCCAACCACAGGAGTAGGTAGGGCAATTAAAGCGAAGAAGTTGAATCCTCGGTACATTGGTCCGTTTCAGATCCTGGAGAGAGTTGGACTGGTGGCGTATCAGATGGCTCTACCACCCCACCTTTCGAACCTACACGATGTATTTCACGTATCGCAGCTTCGGAAGTATACTCCTGATGCTGGCCATGTGTTAGAACCTGAATCTGTTCAGTTAAAAGAGGATCTGACGCTTCCAGTGGCTCCGGTCAGAATTGACGATACGAGTATCAAACGGTTGCGTGGAAAAGAGGTTTCGTTAGTCAAAGAGGCATGGAGTTGAGCCGGTATTGAGAAACACACTTGGGAACTTGAGTTGGAGATGCGAACTGATTACTCGCACTTATTCTCAGGTAATTGAATTCGAATTTTGTGGGCAAAATTTCCAATTAGGTGGGTAGAGTGTAAAACCCGATTAATTAATGACTAATTAACCCATAAATTAGAATTTATTCTAGAAAGCCAAAAAGTGTGATTTTTATGGTTTAATATGATAGAGGATATTGAAATGAGAATTTCGATACCAATTTTATAGAAATCGGCCCAAGACTGGACCGAACGGACCAAACCGGGCCAATCGGACCTATATTGGGTCCTTGGCCAACCAAACTAAATCGAAAACCCTAAAAACAGCACTCTCTCTCCTCCCTTAAACCTCAAACACGCTGGAAATTACAAAGAATGAGGGAAGAACACTCTTCCAAAGTTTCAACTCTCATTTGATCTTCAAGCCACCATAACTTTTGATCCATGGCTCCGATTGCTAAACCGTTTGTGACCACACGTTCAGCGCGACGAGCTCTACAAAAACCTACTATTTTTTTCTTGAGGTATGCCACAATTTTAGTTCAGTTTCTCAGCCCTTAAATTCGAATTTTTGGAGAAAAAGTGTTGAGATTTTGGGCTCTTTGATGTTATGGGATCCAACTAGCTTGAAGGAGAAGGTTAATCTTGTCTCCTTGATCCTAGGGTGTGGTAAGATTCTCAACCCTAGTGGAATGTGTTAGTCTATGATGTTTGGATATTGAGTTTTTGTGCTTGGGTTTGATAATTCTGGCTTAGGTAGTGTGTATGTAAATATTGAAGCTTGATTGAGATTTTGGAAAGCTTGGAAAAGGGCTTTGGTGTGCCAAAAATCTGTTTTTGGAGATGTTGAGACCTTGAGAGCTTGTGAAAAAGTGATTTGGAAGTGCTCTGGGTTCAGCGGGGAAATCGGCTAAGGTATGGTCTCGGTTTCCTGTAACTAAAATGTAATGTGGTGTGAAAACTTAGGCTAGAGGCCCTATGATAGGAATTGAATTGTTGATGTTGTTGAATGGTTGAGATACATTCTGTGGTCATATATGTGATTATAAATATTGATGTTTTGATGGTATGATGAATGAGAGATATGCATGTTTTGATATATATTTGATGATTGGTTGAGGTTCAATTGTGAGTGATACCATGTTGATGGTGGAGATGATATTGATTGTATCTAATGATGGTTGATTGAAAATGGTGTTGTTGGAAATTGGGATGAGGAAGAATATATGACATGATAATTTGTTTGAAATTGGGTTATTTGATTGAAATGGGTTAAAATGGTAGGACGGTGGTTTTTGAATTTGATAAAAATGTTAATGTATAAGTTGATGAGGCTTGAGGTTGATTTTTGGTATGTTTTGGTTGATTGTAAAAAGGGTTGGATTTGGTTTGTTTGAAAATGACACTTTGTGATTTTGTATGAAAATGTGGTTTTTGGGTATACTTTGATGGAGCATAACTTGGACTCCGGATCCCCAATTTGTGCCAAACTTATTTAGAAATAAAATTGGATACGGGATGTTTATGCCATTCAAAGAACGGGTGAAAAATGGTTTGAAACAAAGAAGTTATCCCCGTCGGAAGATTGGGTTTCCAAGAGAGAAGTTATGCCCGTCATAAGCGTGGCTGATGCGTACATGTCAATGTGCTGCTCTAATTGTCCATACAAATTCCTGAGAGTTATGCGAGAATTGCGCTGGCTTTGTGTGTGGGGCACAAAACACACCTACGCGTACGCGTGGCTAACGTGCGGGCGTCACTTGGCTTTTTTCCCATCCACGCGTACGCGTGGGCGACGCATACGCGTCACTATACTTTTTTGGCTTTCCACGCTTGCGCGTGGGCGACATGCACGGGTGACGCTGTTTTCACCCCAAGGTTGATTTTTAAGTTTTCAAAGCCAAATTTCATACTTCTAAGGCTCCGATCCCACCTCTTATGTCTTAAATTATTACGATATGCCTAGCAGTGGGAAAGGAGCTAGGGAATGTGGTAACTTATGAATGAATAAAAGGGAGAATTAATGATCAATGATGATCAAAGATGATTGTATGAGATACGGAGGATGGCATTGGAAATGCTTCATATGCCATGAGCCGAAGGGCTATATTTGTTAATGAATTAGCTGGTTATGGATTGAATTATAAGCCGGATGGCTGAGTTATTGCCAAATTACGGTGGAGCCATTATTGAATTATGGCTGAGTATGATTGCATATATGCTTATTGAATGAAATGTGAATGTTGTACTTCCACTATCTGAGATACGGGTTTTCCTGGGAGAAAGTCGTGGCTAGCTACCACGTGCTCCAGGTGGAGACTCGATACTCTACTGACCCTATGTCGTAAGTGTGGCCAGAAAATGTGAAAGTTCCGGATGAGCTCGCCCCCGTGAATATACACGAGTGAGGGTGTTGGATATGAATTATGATTTTTGTTGAGTATAACTTGAGTTGGGGATGCACGACAGAGGATCAGTCCAATGGTTAGCAACCAGGACTTGTCGGGTTGTCTTTATAACTGACATATAAGACTCATCAGTCATTAGGATAGGCATTCATCATATGCATATTATGTGAATTGTTTGGATTTGCCTAATTGACTGCGTATTACTTGCTACTTGTCTAAATGTCATATCTGTTTCTTATTTGTATATCTCCTTATCTGATATAATTGTGTTTGCCATATTATATTACTGCTGGCAGTTGGGAGGTCTGAAGGATTTAGAAAGGGAAGTAATAGATAGACTGAAGATCTTTAGTCAGTTGCCATTTATGGTTTAGTCTGTTTATAAGCTTTGATTTATCTCTTGGAAGTTCTAGGATTGCCTTCGACTTTCCCAGGATATTACATGTTAGATATGTGGGCACTGTTACCATACTGAGAACCTCCGGTTCTCACTCATGCGGATTTTGTGATTTTCAGATGTAGGACGTGAGACTTCTCGCTGAAGTATGCTGGAGACTTCTGGATTAGCGAAGATCTTTGGTTCTCGGGATTTTACTTTGGTTTCATGTTTTTGCTTAGATACTTTTTATCTCCACTAAATAATACATACTGTGATGACTCCTCTTAGAGGTTGTTTTGGAGAACAGGTTTTTGTAATTCGTCTTTTGGATTTCTTTTCGGTTCCTTACTTTAATATATATATATATATATATATATATATATATATATATATATATATATACTTTATACTCGGACTGGTTATCTTCGCAACCAGATCTTGAGTTTTGATATTCGTGTTTTTGGCACTCTTTTGTATATATACTCTTGCGTTAGCTTATCCTTTATCCGTTATGTTACGTTATCGATCGAAGTGTTGTGCTTTTCAATTTACGATTTTGTTTAACTCCTTTTCTTCAAAGGCTCCTCGTTATAAACGTTGTTCACACTACTATGTATACTAAATTTTATTTTTAGAGGTCGTAATACCTTGCCATTTCTATTTTATGACTTAAGTATAAGACTCTATATAGTAGGGTGTTACAACATCAGTGCGTCATTAATAGAAAATAAATCAGAGACTAATTTAATATAATTTTTTTAATCTCAAAAATATAATTAGTGCAATTCAAATTTTAAGAAGAATTTTAGTACACAACATCAATTCTAAAAACATTTTGGAGATTTATTCCCATTGTATATGTATATATATATATAGCAAAAATACAACCACCCAATAATTAGAAAGACAAGAACAAAAAAGAATTGTACCACACTATATATATATATATATATATATATATATATATATATATATATATATATATATATATATATATATTCTTCGAATATAAAAATAGTATTATAGAAAAGTTCATCTAAATCAAATGTAGGTTTATTCAAAACAACAAAAAAACTTTTAAATCAGGAAAATTTGTACTACAAGAATAAGCACAACAAAAAACTAAAGTAAATTAACAATAACACAGGAATAATTAGCCAATTAACAAGTTCATGATACCAATTAAAACAATGAACAGAGAATAACCAAACAATTAAAACAAAAATCAATATAGTAGAAAAATTACACAAAATTATCAAATTATAGCAAATTATAAGACAACACCAATTAAAATTTAAAATAAAGCAACAACATTAATAAAAACAATTGAAAGTTATCCAGCAACAAAAAGTTACACAACAGTAACAAACTTTTCCAAAGATTAACAAAGATTATTAAGGTTTCAGACTTTTAGCATAATTTCAGCGCAGCCACAAAAAAAAAGAACCAAAATAGAGTATGGCACAAAACAATAGCAGTGAGTAGAGCTAATCATTTAATATTTCAATTTGAGTAACACTAGTAGTAGCAGAATTCTAAACCAAAGAACAAAGAACCATGAATGAAAAGTTCAAAAAAAAAATTGAAAAAATCAATCTGAGTAGCACTAGCAAAATCTTAAACCTTTATTCTAATTTTTGAGCAGTCTAAGAAGAGGGACAGAAGCATGATAGAGATGGAGGCCAGATGACGAGAACGACTCAAAGACGGTTTAATAGTCCAACAACAGTTTTTGAAAGTAGCAGTTATAACTTTTGACCGAATTGCTTTTCTCTGTAAAACTCCAAATTTTAAAAAATTTGATTATGAGTTATTTGAGACTTATGATATTTACTTTAAGTTTATTTTTAGAAAATTATCTTACATAAAGGTAATTAAAGCAAAGTTATGAGGTTTTGAATTTAAAATTAATTATAACTCATATAATTTTCATAGTAATAATGTATTTTTTATTTATGATTTAAAATTGTAGTAATTAAAAAATAATGAGAATTTTATATGCTTCGAATTAAATATTTAATTTTTGAGCCTTATTTTATCAATAAAGAAAAATTAATTTGATTATCTCCAATTTTTATTGAATTAGTATTTATTCAAAAATAATTTACAACTTGATAATTAAATGGTAGTTTGAAGATAATTATTGTTGGATTAAATTTGGTTTTAAATTATTATTCTATCCTTTTATTTTTATTAAAATTCTTACTCTACACGAACCCTAATTTCTACCCATACCACTTTAGCCTTCACACAACACAACACAACACAACACAACACCCACTCATCCTCACCAAAACCTGGCCGCCAACCCCTTTTCCCCTAATGGCTAGAAAAGAAAAAGAAAAGAGAAAGGGATAAAGAGAAGGGGAGAGCTCAAGGAAGAAGGGAAGAAAGGAAGGAGGAAGGAGACAGTGCCCACTGTCGCTGTCGTCATCAAACCAAGAGGAGGAAGAGCGAGAGAGAGAAAGAGAGAGAGAGAGAGAGAGAAAGAGAGAGAGAGATGTGACGCGAGGGAGAGGAGGAAGGGTCCCCTCCGTCGAGCCACACCTCGTCACTGCCATTTATGCTTCATCCTCATCGTCGTTGGGAAGCCGTCGACGTGCACGCCATCACTGGAGGAGCAGATCGCGATGGATGGGAGGAAGTCATGCCGTCATCATTACCGGGCTCGCCATCACTATCGTTCGTGCTCGTGCTGCCATGCGTTGTCCCTCCGCTACTTACCATTTTGAACTACGCCGCCATGTCTATAGCCGCCGAAATTGCTTTGAGCTTGCCACTTCTTCAATTCTGGCTCTATTTAGACTTCGTCGTTGTGGCTATAGCCACCAGAACCACTGTCGAGCTACTACTGTCCAGTTCAGTTGTTCCTCCTTAGTTACAGTAAGCGTTTTTATTCCAAAATCCTTGGAATCAGTATTCTGTTATGGTTTGTTAAAGATGATGAGATTTCGGAAATGTAGAGTCGAATTCTGGTCATTGCATGTTGCGATTAATGTTGCTACTATTACTGCAAAAGTAGTATAGAACTGTGGTTGCAGTTGCCGCTATTGAGGACCAGAAGAATAAGGGTCTTACCACATTATGTGGCTTATGGGTTTTGACTTTTTGAAGTAGGGACTTTTTCTTAAAACTGTTTTATTATCATGAATTGTTACAAGTTAATATTGATATGAAAAATATTTTTATGATTATGTGAGTCTTATGAATTGAACTGAGTTGCTTTAGATGAATGTAATTGTTTGCCTAATTGAGTTATATATTGACTATTTGAGAAGGTTGGACATTCTGGTTTGTTGGTTGACTTTGTTGAACTGGTTTTCTTGATATTAAAAATAATTTGATGTTAAAAATGACTTGATATCGGTTTGGTTAATTATAATTTGGGAATTTAATTGAACATAAATGAGTTTTATTGAATTAATATGAATTAAAGAGTGACGTTTTGAAGATTTTAACGAAAAATAAAGTAATGTAAGTGTGTATT